>NC_142195.1:18001216-18151841 GCF_026936395.1 Plectropomus leopardus | reverse complement strand
GTACAGCACTTTTCAAATATCTAATTATGAAGTGCTTCACACGAGGCAGCAAATTAAAAATCAACAGTAAAAGTGTTGACTCAGCCAGTCGCACTTCCTGAGGCAAGTTGTTCCAGTGTCTCAGGGCCCTGACTGTAAAGTCTCTGAGCCCCTGAGTTTTAAAATAATATTCTGGGTTTGTTGCAACTTGGGTCTGGTTTATTAGTCTTTATCATAATTCTTAACAGGCAAACATTCAGACTGGTTTCTGAAGGTCCTGTATATGGCATCCAGTGTTAATATTGCAGCAAACATTTATTTTCCAAAGTAAAGCTATGGCATAATCCCAGTTTAAGTTAGCTCTATCAGCGATTGCCATTGTTAGCAATGTTAGCTGCTAGCTGCCAGCTCAACCAGCTTCATGTTGAGAACCATGTGGAGACAATCCCAGCTCAGACTTTGAATCATTGATATAGTTCTGCATCCCTCATAATGTACAGACTAACTTCCTGTTTCAGCTTTGGCCTACTGTACTTAGAGTGGTTGTGCATAAAGAGTTTTCAAATGCATTGTGGGATTATTGTAAACCTCTGGATGCACTCACTTTTGGTTCGACCGCCAGATGAAGTGGTTTAGATTATCTGGCTAAACTGTCAGCTTGTTTACAACCTCTCTGATCATACAGTGCCATCGTAACAGATAGAAACAATGACCAGAACAAGGAAAATAAGACCGCAGGTGTAGGTTTGGGCAGTATATCAGTATTATAGTGATATTGAGACATGAGACATAGATGCTGGCCTAATTTTGAAAATCTTAATAACATAAATGTTGTCTTTTCCTGGTTTTAGAGGCTGAATTACAGTTAAGTGATTTAATATTCTTAATTTACCAGAATGCTCTAGCTGTTCTATTATCTGATGCATTTACCCACTCCTTCATGATATCCACATTATTAATAATCAATTATCAAAAATCTCCTTGTGTTTTTTTTTTGGGGGGGGGTCGGGGATTACCAATAGTCAACACTACCTTATGGTCACAATACTGAGATAGAGGTATTTGGTCAAAAATAATATGATAGTTGATTTTCTCCATAATGCTAAGCCCTATATTTTTTATAAACCTGCATTACCATTTAAGCTTGGTCTCTGTAAAGGACAAAGAACATCCCAAATTACTATTGCTTCACGAAGGCTCATATGGAGCTAGAAAGTATGAACTCTAACAATACAACAGGTCATGGAGAGCTTCAAAGGTAATAATACATGTTCAGTACACCCAGGTAAGATATTCTGGGATATTTGATTTGATATTCTTTATAGAAGTTTGTGTGTGTGTGTGTGTGTGTGTGTGTGTGTGTGTGTGTGTGTGTGTGTGTGTGTGTGTGTATAGCTCTCAACATTTCTCACAAAACCCATATCCACTGTACTCTCCCCTCCTTCGGCTTTTGTTCAGGAGAATTGATTGTCCTTTTGTTCACCGTCGAGATGGATCGCAGTGCTGGCAGGCAGCGTTTGCTGGAGTTTTATTCAGCCATCCAGCTTCCTAAATGTGCTTTCATAGCCTCCGTTACACCAGTCATTAATTACTCACCCCAGCACAGTGCAGGTCTCAACGGTTGCCGGGGCAACCAGCCCGGCTGGAGGTGCACTATGGTTACGTTGCTGTTGTTGTGACTATGATCTGTGTCTTTCTTTTGTTGGATGTTTGGTTAGATTGTCTGGAAGTCATATACGGTCTCTCAGACATGGCTTACAGGATTGAATCTCCTGATATGAAATTTAAGGGATTAGCCTATAAAGCTCACTATTGCAATTTAGTATTTTAATTACACTGAGGTTTGGGGGGGACTTTATATTATCTATAATTTAAAGATTTGTCTGTTTGTGATGTCAAATATTTCAGACGCCACTGTTTAGACTTAAAGAAAGGAAATGACTCGCCAATGCCCTCCAGTATTTTCACAATTATACTCATTTATTAAATGGAAGCTTTACAATAACAGTTCAGACAAAGGTATGTACTCAGCAATTTACATTATAGTTCTGTGTCTCCATTTGTCTGGCTGTCCAATGTCTCTCTAATATATTTTCTTCATTAGTTTGTTGCCTGTAAATGTCCAAAAAAGACGTGACATCACTCTCAAGGTATTTTTAGAAAATTGTTATGTTTAGAGCAGCAGCAATTCTGCAGTTGCATGATGTTAAGTAATGAAGTATATAGGACCCCAGGAAGACTAGCCTGGCGTTTGTGCGTCGGCTAATGGGGATCCTCAATAAACATAAACATAAACATAAACATGAAGTGATGGAAGTTAAAGGAAGTACTGAAGAGGACTGTTGAGTGTTTGGATGTGTCTGAGGGGCTTCAGTGCTTTTACTGCTTTTACAATTAACTGTTCTGTCTGAGAACGCAGGCAACGCTGTTTGCCAGCTATTTATTTCTCCTATGAAGAAGGTGAGTTTGAGTTTACTGTCACTGTATTCAAATTTGTATTTGGGTTTTAAGGATGGGTTGCAGGCAGAGCTATTTCTTTGCAAATCACAGTCACTAAAAATCACCTCAACATGTCTACTATGTTAATTAAAAACATCCGTCCATTGTTCCTTTTTTTCTCTCCATTAGGCCAGCCAACTTGGAGTTTACCGAGCATTTGTGGACAACTATGAACTGGCTGTGGAGACGGCAGAGAAGTGCTGCCAGGCTAACACACAGTTTGCTGAAATCTCTGAGGTAAGAAGGAAAGAGAAAAGAATAGTTGTATAGATAGTAATATATTTTTATTATTATTATATTATTGAAAGCTGTAGTGTAGATGTGGGAGAGGTACTGGATAAAAAGTAAACAGTTGCTGATTTAGGTTTTACCTTAAAGAAGTTGCAGAGGTTGAAGCTGCATATGGGATCATTTTACCTCTGTGTAAAATCAGTTAGTCAAGCACTTAACCCCCTACATACCAACAAATTATCCAATTGAGTTTTACAAGTTGTGTTGTGTGTACAGCAATGCTGTAGATGTAAAAAAGTAAACTTTTCTTTCTCTAACTTTTGATTGCTGATGTGATATATTGACTGATGTTCTCGTCTTACTACTACGGCACATTTAACGTGTTGTGATACTGAAAGGCATCAAGCTGTGAGGAATACTAGACCTCTAGTGTGGTTGCTGTGGTTGCTATTATAATAATGGAAAAGTCATGGTCACCATTGCTTACTATTATGTTAACATGAAACAGTTGGTCATGTGTGGCTGTCTACATATTTACAATAACAAATAGTCCATCCTGCTGCCACTGCAGCTGCACAGTTTATAAGAGAAAGGGAGCATCACAAGGTCAAAGGAAAATAATTGTAGGCACATCACCTGGGTTCAAGACTATTAAAAAAACAGCGTACCCTTAGGAAAAAAGTAATGCCTGCACACTTACTCTGTGCCACACAAGCTAATTGAAAACAACGTTTAGATCCGACTTGGATCTTTGTCAGGTCAAAATTGTCACACACCAAGTCACAAAAATGACAAAATAGATAACACAAAGTGTGAAATTATGTGTTAGTAAAAGAAATTGTCTCAGACGTGTTGCATAGCAAGAATCTATTTTCAATGTGATCTCATCCCTACTTCTCATATTTTGATGCTTGGGTGGAACCCTCTGGTGTTAATGATGCCAGGGGCTGGCGGTAAGTCACATGAGTCAACTTGTGACTAAGAAGGGGGCGGCAGTTAGGTTTAGGCAACAAAACTACTTCATTAGGGTTAGGAAAAGACTGTGGTTAATGTTGTTTACATGAACTGACACATGACTGAATATGCGACAAAACATAAACATTGTCTTTCAAACAGGACAAATACTGGTCTCCTGGGTCAAAGTCCTGTACTTGTTGGACCCATCCAATTCCCCTCCCACTGGCCCTAAGCGGACTTAAGAGCTCTTTATACTACGCTTGTTGCTCTGAATGTCTACTAATGATACACATGGGTTTACATTTGAGTTGGTTGAAAGCCCAGTGTATGTCATACAGGCGCTAAACGTGCCGTCACATTACACAAGTGGCCTACTTTGACAACTTCAGAGTGACAGTAAGCTGCTAATTTCGAAGATTTTCATGTTGGAAGTGTTCCGATTTCCATTTGTAGTCCAAGTAGTATTGACAAATCACATTTGAGCAACAGGTAAAAAGTCCATGTTGAAAGGCAATATGCACTGGCCGAAATGCATTAAAGAAACCCACTGGCTATCATCTGATGATAATTTAGCTTTTTATTAGCATTTTCTATTTATCTGCATTCATATGCAAATACATCTTTGTAGAGATTAGCCGAAATGACCGGCCGCAGAGGAGGAAATCTTGGTCCGGATATCCACTGGCTGCACCAGAACTCCCGAAATATTGGCCATTGCCCCCAGAGGCTCGTCATTGTCAGATAATAGTTGATGGGTTCTCAGAATGGCCACTGCTTAACAATTGTCTCCCTGATGCACTTTACCAGCAAAATGCTCTTCTATTACTTACCCACACAGCTTTTAGCATTTCCCTGCCTTTAAATTTGCATGTTCTGCCAAACATTTGTGTACAAATGCTGCCAGAGGCAATATTGTGTATGTCAGTTAAATAGGGGACGATGCAGAGGATGGTTGTTCGGTCTTATTCTCATCGCTGACCGGGAAAATCTAAGCTCAGTGTCACTGACGCAGACTGTAGATGAGCCTTGACAGCATAATAAATTTGTTCATTAATCTTTTCCCCAAACACAAGTTTCTGAGCTTTGAGGGCTCAGAACAATTTCTTTCATCCTAGACAATGCTTATTTTCATGCCTCCGATCTAGTTTTGGAGGCTGGTGTAAGAAAATTGACTAGTTATCTGCATTCCCTACAATGTTACATTCAGACACTCTAGTGAGGGTGGAAATCGTCAAAGTTCAGACAGTATTACATCTCTCTTCATATATTTTGGGGATGTTTGTATGTCCAGCAGCTACAAAACTGATTTCAAGTAATGTTTCATCAGTATAAATGTTACTCATTGCTGAAAACTTTATTTGAACTACAGTATGTATATTAAAACAGCAAATGTACATGTCTTAATTGATAATCTTTAGGTCAGGAGGATAAAAGTAAAGTCTGGTGTCGAACAGAGTGTGTTCAGCAGTCTCTGAGCTCTTTTTCACACATGTTCTTTCACGTATTTTCGGGTACACCATCAGTCTTCGTCTATGTTTTATGAGCTCTACCAGTTAGCACTGAGGCTGGTGTCGACATGCAGGATGGGGAATTCATCATCGGCGGTTGTTAATGGCCTAAGTAATGATGCATGACTCTGAGCCATCTGAGCATGATGGTGGAGGGGGAGAAGCTGCTGAGGATGGCATAATTAATTTGGAAGTGGATGACCTCAGAGCTTGAGGAAGAATAATAACCTCACCATGTTTTCATATGGCAAGACCATATTAAACTGTTTTTTAAATGTCTTTTTTTAAGTGTTTTCCTCTTTGAACCTGTTTGTGTGTGTGTGTGTGTCTTCAAACAGAACCTAAAGGTCAGGAGCCCCAAGGACTCTAAGGACCAGACGGCCAAGAACTCTTTAGAAGGTCAGTCCCATCATGCTAGTTTTAACCATTTCTCTCTGTAAAAATATAACAATAACTATGCATATTCATTCAGTCATATAAATGATTCAGTCTTGTTTCTCTCCTTTTTCATGCACAGCTTTGCTGTATAAACCAGTGGACAGAGTGACTCGCAGCACATTGGTACTTCATGTAAGTACGAGTGAGCACCACAGCAGCGGCACATGTTAATATTGTCACATAATAATGTTGCTGAGCAGTGGTTGAAAAAGAGTTAAGATCTTTCGCTGTGTAAATACGCTGTTACAAGTAAAAGTCATGCACTAAAAATGTTAACTTAGGTAAAAGTATAATAGTAAAAGTATAATTGGGAACATGTACCTTTAAGATTTCAAAGTACCCATTGCAGACAAATCAAAAAAATAAAACAAAAACAAAAAAACCCCCCCCAAAACTCACACAGTAAATTAGAGAACTACCTCAATGTTTGTGAAAAATAGTTGCCAATTTGGGCTCCCACTAGCTCACCTGTTAGAGTGGGCGCCCCCGTGTACTGTGGCACTTTGCTGCATGTCATGCTTAAGCTGTTCTGTTAAAATAAAGGCATAAAAAGCCAAAAAAATCATCTTGAAAAAAAATCCTGTTAATTAATTGTCTGTCAGTCATCTTTATGATTATTTTACTTATCGTTTCAGCATGTATAAACTGTTGGATTATTTGAATGTTTAGATAAATGTTGTAAAGTAAAGAGCACACTATTTCCCTCTGAAATGTGGTGGAGTAGTGTAGTATAAAGTGTCAAGAACAGACTCAGATACCTTGACAAGTACCTTGAATTTATATTTATGTACAGTACTTGAGTAAATGTACTTCATCACATTCCACCACCATTGCTCAAAATTTAACTCTAGAGGGCATGACAATGGTGGCCAAACCCAACTAGTCAACACTGTCAGAATTTAAAAAAGAATAGTTTCTAACAAATCTCCATCTCCATAAAACAGTTCTCCATCAGCACCCAACCCAAGTCTCTATAGACAAACAATTACAGTTATAATGCTGGGAAGTATTAGATATGTGACAGATTAAAGATTAGATATTAAAAAAGAAAGAGACGGGGTTAATTAGTCACAAACTGTGTTCTGACTGCCTCCTATGGGAACATATTTTACCACTGCACTGTTAGTTTTGTGTTTCAGTGGGTCAGAGTCAGGGTATGTGACTGTAGAAGACTGTCTTTAAACTTTATGTCACCATTAACTGTGCGGATTTAGGGCATAGTTTATTGCATCTATAAAAGAGTAATAACCTATACATACTATTTTAAGCAGGGTTGCATTTAAGACATGAGTTTTGAATGAGAGGATGTCAGTTAATGCATCAAAGAGCTAAAATGGGGAAAAAGAAGCACAATTGAATGACCCATAGTAACATGTACATTTTATTGCTGTCTCTGTGTTTCATGTGCAATGAATGCACTTTATTTGCACTAAACTTTGGCTGCTCAGCATCATTTTATAAATGCTATCATTCTAATGGTTTAAAAATCTTAACAAATAGATGCATATTTTTTATTTAGTCATTGACTTTAACTGCTGTGATTACTGTCCCATGTCCTCTTACATGTTGTGGTTGTGTTTTTGCCCTCTACCGTAAATCAAATTGCTCTACAAGGTGTAATAAAGAACTAAACTAAAATGTGTTCTCAAATACTGAACATATATCTGAATATGTGTTCTTTTACCGGGTCAAAGTCAATATTTCCATCTACTGTCATATTTTAGGACTTGCTCAAGCACACACCCACCAGCCACCCGGATCACCCGCTTCTGCAGGATGCTTTGCGGATATCACAGAACTTCCTGTCCAGCATTAATGAAGAGACGACGCCCCGACGGCAGTCAATGACCGTCAAGAAGGGAGAGGTGAGCGAAGCCCAGTTTTATACCTTACTGGCATTCTCTTCTTTGACAGCTAATAGGCAGAATGACATGTCACTTGGCTCTAATGCCTTCTAAATTACTGGACAAACACAAATGCCTCCCCGCCAGCAATAACTGCATTCGGCTTGTCCATATGTATGTACGTTCTTGCGTTCTTGCGTTCTTGCGTTCTTACGTCCCATTCTTGTGAGCACAGTATCTCAGCAACCATTAACTCTTTGCCCTAATTCTAACTGCCTCCGACCTTTACACTTTATTGTAATGAGTACAAGTCAATCACAGTGTGTAGTAATAGTAAAACTCCACAATAGTGTGTTGTAGGAATGGGTGTAATTAACCAAATAGATGTAGTGACCACTCTCTCCCAGGTGCAAATATACACTCTGTTTAAGGTATCTCTGACAACACAACTATGACCTGGCACAAATACCAAAACATAAATATATAATTTATGCAGTGTCTGTGTAACAAATCTGACTTTTTTAATCAAATAAGACTCAAAGGTGATACAAAGCAATTTTATTTCCTACAATCCTTTAAAGACAAGTGATGGTAAAGATGTAGTCATTTTTTCATCACTTTAACTCTTTGCAGCTCTGATGTTGTGCATGATGATGACATAACCCCGCCCCTAAATGACCATGAAGTCACTGCCAAATGAGTGTTTAGGCTGCCGCCAATCTGCAGCCTAAAGCAGAGCCCGTGCCCATATATGGTCATAGCAGGGTGGATTCTCTGTTTGCTCTGTGTCTCTCTGGTGGCTTCCCATGCCTCCATCTTCCCAAACACACACACACACACGAGCTACCCCCCAGTGCTTCTGTCATCCCCGGAGATGACTGGACGCACATGAATGGACTCCTCTTGATTGATAGCTTGCGTGACACTGCTGTACATAATGCCCTGTAATGAGCCACCGGTCCGCTCTGACTGGCAGATTCCAAGTTAATTATTCATAAATGGTGGGTGGGAGCGTACGAGCAAAAGAGGCTGTGCCGGCTCCTCCTTCTGCTCACAGGGGGGTCATTACCGCACCCTCTCCACACACACACATACACAAACACACACACTTTTCTACTCTGTTCCATTCACTTGCTTTTTTTCTCCTGTTTGCCTTTGAACGTGCACACACACACTTCCCCTCCTATCCCCGCAGGCCCCAGTTCCATCCCAGTCTGTCCAGACCTCCACACCAGTCATCAAATATTTATCATGGATACATGAAAGCGGCACATGGAAATCGATGGGGCTCATTATATTGTACCTTAGAGTATAGAATATGCCTCAGGTTTTTGTCTACATTTCATCAGCTGAGCTGCAACATACAGTATAATGGGCTTCATAAGACGGCTGTTACCTGGAAAATTGATGTCTTGCATTTAATGAGGAGGACGATGCTCAAACCAAGAGATTGTTTCAGCCAAGAATAAAACTTTAATCATTTCTAGTTGAGAAGATGTGTTTGTGATGCTGCTTCAATGACTTCTATTGCATGAAATGATCAAGTAATTTGAGCTTTAAACAACCAAGTCAGCACACCCTAAACAGTCGCTCTTGTTGAATCTGTACTCTTATCTCTCAGTGTTACAGTAGGATACTGTATAACGATACTGATGTTTTACAAAGTTAATGAGTGTTTTTCACACTTGCTTTTTGTTAATTTGCAAGTGAGTTTTTTCTGGCTTCACACAGGGCTCTTTAGTTGCTGGTGTGAACTGTGTGTGAGCAATCAGAAATGTCAAAGGAACACAGAGGCTATAAACACAAGGGTGGTTGTGAATCTGTCGTTCTCAGACTTAAATTAACACAAATGGTTTAAGGGTAAAGGGAATAGTTTTGGAACATGACTGTTGTTTGATTGTTGTGGTGCTGATTAGAAGAGGCAACACTGATCAGTGTTGATCATTGTGCAAATATGTTACATTTAGGTTTGATCCGTATCATAGTGTTACTGAAGTGAGGTTGTATATGAGCTGACTTTGTATTCGGAAGTTAATGTGACTTGTAGGCAAGACACCTGCCCAGCTGCAGACCACTGTTTGAGACCAACAAACTACAAAACTGGGTGTGTTTCTTGCAGCTTTTTAGCCCACAAATGTGAATGTGTTTTTAGCTACCTGTGGCTGTTATTTGCAGGTATTTATCCCCCAAACATGGATTTTTCAGTGGCCCCTGGCTGTGTTTTGTCTGGCTTTTTAGCCCTCAAACAGAGTAGTCTTGACCTGACCTGTGGTTGTGTTGCAGCTTTTTATTCCCCAAACATGGACGGTTACTAGCGACTATGGCTATGTTCCCTGCAGTTTTTACCCTCCAAACATGGGTTTTCTTCATTGACCAGTAATTCTTGCAGCATTTTAGCCCCCAAACGTGGTTGTCAATTTAGGGTTATATGGTTGGTGTTTCCTGCCTTTTTTTAGCTTCCAAATATGTGTTTTGTTAGTGACCTGCAGCTATGTTTCCACAGGGGATAGAGACACAAAAAGCAGTTATTTTTTTACAAAAACCTTAACCTAACCACATCTTAACCAGGGTGTTGTTGAAATTTGAAGATTCAACGTATCCAATAACGTACAACTCACGTTGCAGTGGCAAATCTCACATTTATTTCAGTTACTTTCAAAAGGGAGACTTTACACTTTCATTAAATACAATGGTTTGTTGGTTTGTTTAACAAAAAATATCTTCTTTTTTCACTCCTTCAAATGTCATTGTAACTGATAGTAACGATAATTCGGTAATACCATGACACTGCAATATTTTCTTAGACAGCTACCGTACCTTGAAACTCTCATTCCGTTACAACCTTTTCTGCAAATCTGTGAATTGCAGAAACATACTTTTTTTTCTGGCTATTGTTTCGAGATAGCACAAATAATAAAATAAGAAACAGCTAATTTATGATCTGACCTGACTTGTAGAGGACTGAGGGGGGAACCTGTGGTTTGTTCAGTGGAGGCATGCAGGAGCAGAGCAAGTGGCCCCCAGAGGCCCTGCCCCAGCCAGATGAGGGGAGGGGACAAACAGAGGCTGCTTAATTAAAATGCAAATGATGGCGCTGACTAAATCTCAATTCACCTCCGCGCTCTGCTTTGTTTGCCTGTGGGAGAAGAAATACTCCTGATCTGACTATGTGAGTGTATTTCCAGTAGAAATGCAAACCACTTTCATCTGTCTGTACATCTGCCTTTCACTCTATCATTACACAAACTGTTCCCCATACTCACTCACACACACACCGTTTTACACACACAAAACAGCAAAACACACAAGCACAGAGATGCCCCTTGAAGCGTGAGTTCTAAAAATAAACATGGATCTTTTGTAAATTCATGCCATTACTTGCGCACACGCTCTCAGCTAGGCTCCTCCAGGAGATGGTCAATATTTAATCTGCGTTCTGTGCTGTCAGTGCACTCTGCCGCATGTCGCTCTGCTTCCACGTTGGCGTTGCTGATGTTCCGGTCAGCTATTATGAGAAATAGAGAATGTCACATTTCTCCTACTGGCTGTGCAATATTATGAAAATGTCATCTGATGCGCTGAGACAGCTGCTTTGTTAAGGATGTCTTTTCCCCAGTAGCAGAGCAAAGCAGCAGCGTAAGCACATTTTTAAATTTATCAGATTACTGATGTGCGAATTAGCCTTAACTGGAATATGTGTCTGCATCCAAAGATAAATGTTAATTATTTTTTAATTATCTACAGGCATTTAGAAACTGTTTCAAATAATTCATTCAGTTTTAAAAAATAATAAAACTCATGAGAACAGCATTATTAAGGCTACTAGATTTTTTTCTGTTCAATTTCTGATTTAAAAAAAGATATTCGTAATCTCTTATTTCTGATTTTATGGTGTCCAAACCATTGCTAAGGGTGTTTTAATGGCAGATTTCAATGTACAGGTGAAAGAGTTGCTTAATCTGTCTGTTATCCCTCACTTTGTTTTATCTCTTTATCATGAGATCAATGAGGGAGAGGATTATCACTCAGGCTCCATGGGCAGTGTAGCTTTTCAGCAGGCTCAGTTTAAGTCCAGACCACTCACCTGAACATTTAGACAGATCTAGTTGCTCCTGTGTGCAGCAAGTTTGCTGATGCTTCCTTTTAATCTGCATCAGTCAGTGTAAATCATCTGTCACTTACTTTGCGTACAGTAATCCAAACTAATCTACTGCTGTACTTTCTATTCGATATTCAGAGAACGAAATTCTTTGTTTGTTGCTCTTCTTTGATTGCATCCATAAAAAAATATATGCGTGAGTGTGATACTTTATTGATCCTCAAAGGAAATTACTTTATACGACAGCTACATTCACAATCAAACACGACAAGAGACATCTAAACATAAAGCATACACATCTAAAAAACTAAACACAAAGAGCTAAAAGAAATTATTAAAGGAACCCAAAGTTTACTAATAAAGCAATAAAAGCTATAATGTATAAAGATATATGTGCAATGTGGCTTCTCTATCATTATAAAAAGTATCTGCATATATAAATAAATAAAATATATACAATGGTATCCCTTTAAACAAAAATAAAAAAAACTATTTTTACTGAGACATTGCTATGTTTCCTGTTGAAATTGTTCCACAAAAACATTTTCTTTAAAATCCCAGATCATGATTTTCCTAAACATAACCTAAACCTTACCATATGTTAACCACAGCGTCATTGAAACAAACACAAACACTACAATTTGTCACCATATGATAAAGTTCTATCTGACATTTATGTCACAATAGAGTTATTTCCATGTTGATATATTTTTATTTTGGGACAACTTATTAGCATGGTGTGAGGTGTTTTGTTTTTTTCAGGTCATATGCATTTTTGCACTTTTTATTTAGAAAACAAAAAGGTTCATATCATTTATTTTTAACATTGTCATGAGACTGTTAGCACCCTGGCATTAACATTTTTGCTCAAAGCTCTGCTGTTCATAACAGAGCTGCTAGCATGTCTTGTTTCTATATCTATTCATATTTTACATATGAAAGTTTAATCCCTATAAATGTAATTGGCAGTGGATTAAATGCCCTTTAAACCTTAAATCTGCGCTCATATAACAGTGCCCAATTGGCCAGAGATTAGACTGATGATGTGCTGTACGCTCATGGTGCAGTTGTGCTTTTAATACAGGCTACAGGCACAGTTTCACAGTGTATCTTAAACTCATTCCTTCAGTTTAATGTTGTATTTGAGTAATATGCCAAACCTAAGCACAGCAGTGTGACTCATGTCTCATTCCACTGTACCGTACTCGTCCTAAATATAGACAGACGTGACAGTTGGTAGATTGATAGAAGTAAGGCAAGATGGAGCCTTGTTTTATATTCTAGTTAGAAAATATCCTCCAGGGATTACACTGCATGTGCAATCACTTCATAGATGTGCCACTCTCATTGTATCAAAGTCCCAAAACCCAGAGATGGAGACTGAATGATGAACATTATAGTAAACACTTACTAGAACCTCCTTACAAAGAGCAATTTCTATGTTGACCAAAAAATGAGATGAGTGGTTGTGTGGTCTGACAGATGCAGCATCTGAGTTTCCACTGGAGAGAAAAGCTGTAGAGACAGAAGGCAACTCATCTGGAAGTTATCTATCACAGGTCGTCATTATTGCAGTCTTCATTATCTAGCTGCTATAATGAATAATTACATCCACCAGCGGGGAATTCAACTTCTATTAGATCCTTATTTCCAGGATTTGAACATGATTGCAATCTGCTGCAGTGTCTTCTTGTGTGCTTGCATGTGCATGACATGCCTTAACAGATCACTGCAGTGGAGTCGTGTCACATGGTTTGGTATCTACAGTAAGAAGCTGCGGCATGATATGCATATAATCGGGAGCTGCTCTGTCTCTATCATTTCTTCTTTCTCTCCGTTCTCTTTAAGCCATTTACATTCATTTTGATGCACTCTCAGGCTCTCTCTGTCTTTGTCACCTTCCCTTCACCCTCTCCGTCAAGCGTTAACACCGAGTGACACAGCATGATCTGTGTCTTTGCCAGCAGATGCCCAGTCAGGTTTTGTAAGCACATAAAGCTCTCCTGCACAAGCATCAGCTCCACTTCAGCCTGTTCTGGCAGTGACAGCAGCAGTGTGGTCATGATGGAGGGGGGAGGAGGAAGGGGACAGGAGGATGAAGATGGGGATGTAATTGGCTCTGGAAAAGTGTGATGTCATGCTTTATGGGCTTGCTGACAGGGCTTTGCAAGTGTGTGGATATTAAAAGTTTGTAGCAGATTTTTGTGGACAAATATTCTTTCTTATGTCCTTAATTTGTGGCGTAGAAAATGGACTGTAAAACCCCACATGTTGGTGATGTTATAGCCCATTAGCTGCCATTCCTTTTGTCAGTTTTTCCTACTAAAAGAAACCTGCACCTGGTGGTGGAAGAAGTATTTAGTTCCTTTACTTAGGCAAAAGTACTAATACCAACCTCTGAAACTCTGCAAGTAAAAGTTAGGAAGATGTATTTAAAGTATTAAAAGTACTCAATGCAGAAAAAATACCCCCAAACTCAAAATGATTAAAAATAAATTAGAAAAAACCTATTCCAAAATTACAAAACACCAAGTTATTCCAAAAAACAAACTCAAAATATCACTCAAAATAATTTTAAAAAATAATAATAATATTTTGATAAAATAGAGAAAATTTAAATGCTTATTTTTCTGCAAATGGACTGCTAATCATTGCAGCTGTACTAGTATAAACAATTTGATAATTTTTATGCAAAGATCTTAGTCTGTAAAGTAACTAAAGTGTTTAGATAAATTTAGTGAAGTAAAAAGTACAATATCTCCCTTGAAATGTAGTAAAAATATAAAGTAGGATGAAAAGAGAATGCTCAGGTAAAGTAGTTCCTCATATTTATAAAATACAGTACTTGAGTGACTTTACTTCATTACATTCCTGCACCCCAAGTGTAGTCAACCAGCAGTGCCTTCTTGACACTGTAATGTTTTTACTCTTCTTATCTGTTATGTATTTGCGAAAGTTTGATTCCACTAAATGTATTTGTCATTAAAATTAGTTTTAGTAACCTCAAGTAAATAGGTGCAATCAAGCTAAATATGTGGGATAAAGGAGGTAAAATCAGCATGAAACTTGCAGAATAATTAAAATCAAGCAGACACTGTTTCAAATGTCAGAAACACTTGATTTGTTCACAGAAATTATGGTTTATTCAATCAAAATAATAAATAGAGAGCGACAAATTTGAATTTGGATTTACAAGGTCCTTTCCCTGCTACTCTGTGTGCCCGCTGAGTTAAAAATACAAAATTACACTTTATTTTCTCATTTTTTCGTAGTAAACCTCTCCTGCATAACCCTATTCTACCCCGCACCACAAGTAAAAGCAGGGTTATGAGCATGTGAAAGTGGATCGTTTACCACTGAGTTGTGGTTTGGCAGTTCTCTGCTCCCTGTTATTGTTTCAAGTCCATTCTTGTAAATGTTATTTTGTTATTTGGAAAATGGCATCACTGCCTCCTTTTGGCAAGTGACAGTACTACACATCTCATTATATAGTCTGACATCAGTGATTCCCAGTTTACAGTTACCTCATTCATTCTTTTGTAACCTGGAAACTGATGATTGTGCCAGAATATAACAAAAGCATTTGCTGGGTATTCAGTTTAATTCATGGAATATATGACAAAAATCTCAACACTTTTTGGGGTGACAATTTGATTAATATTTAGTGATTATTAATAGGTGTCACATGAGCTCTGTCAATGATGATTGTGTAAAGCAGACAATTGAAATGACAGAGCAGCAAGTGAAAATAAAGTCCAGTCTCTCCTCTTCTCCTCCTCTCTGTTCTTTGTCTTTTCTCCTCCGCATTTCCTGCTGGTAAAAGAGGGCCGGTATGGTGGGAAAAGAGAAGAGGGGATGAAGCTTTTGAACTCAGTCCTAATACAAAGGCTCTGCAAACTGTCCACAAGTTGTAACAGTGTTACTGAGCCACCACTGTTGTGTGTTTTTGCCACAGAGCCGTCAGCTTCTGAAGGACAGTTTCATGGTGGAGCTGGTGGAGGGGGCCAGGAAGCTGCGGCACGTCTTCCTCTTCACTGATCTGCTGCTCTGCGCCAAACTGAAGAAACAGATCGGAGGGTAAGAAATGTGACTGTTTTTGCAGGTTGCTGTTGGATGTCCCATATCTTATAAGGGGTGGAGGAAAAAATTGATACAGCATAGTACTGTGTTAATTGGTGTGGCAGTATTGTATCAATACAAAGAAGCCAGTTATCAATTTTTTATTTTTTGGTTTTCATTTTTGGGGCTATAATTGAAAAAAAAATTTGAAAAAGCTATTTCCAGTCCTCTAGATACATGTTACTGCAATACAACTGATTAAAGTGCAAAACTTTACCTTTAAAACTTTATCTTACTAGATAAAATAGATAAAGACAGTTTTCTCCTTTGGACAAAGAATTTACATTTAGAAAACGTAATACATTGCAATATATTATATACAGTTATTATTGCAATACTCAGTACATTGCAAAACACTTAAAATCACAATAATATTGTATCATGATTAAAGAATTGTAATAATGATAATTATAATAATATAGTTTGACATAAATTTTGCTCAAATTAAACATGTTCTTTGGTTAAAATGGCACGATTAATGACATATCTTATAACTGACTTACACCATAAATGCATTTAACCTGTTGTCTAATTTGTCTCATTTTATTTTATATTTTTCTCCCCTACCATCCCTCTCACTCACACACATCTTTTCTCCACCTGTCCTTTCATACCTCCTTCACATCCATCTTTTATGCTCACCTTTCACCATCCATCTCCTCTCCTGTTTCCCTCTCCTCTTCCTGCTGCAGTAAAAACCAACAGTATGACAGTAAGTGGTACATCCCCCTGACCGAGTTGACCTTCCAGGGCCCCGAAGAGACCGAGCCACTTACCATCCCCCAGGTCCCTGATGAAGAGCTCGACGCCATGAAGGTCAAGATCTCACACCTCCGCAGTGAGCTTCAGAGAGAGAAGGTACTTCTTATACAATGTTTAACAAAAAAATGTTCAGGAACTAAAAAAAGTGTCTGTGTTTCAGATTGACAACTACATTTTTTCTTTAAGTTTGTCCTCTTGGGTTGTGAAAGAGTTTTACACGATTTATTGGATTCACATTTTTCCCACACAAACAGTCAAATGTTTTCACCTCTGTGTTTTCAGAGAGCCAACAAGGGTTCAAAAGTCATCGACCGTCTCAGGAAGAAGCTGTCTGAACAGGAGTCTCTGCTGCTGTTAACATCTCCGAGCATGCCCATCAGAGTCTACAACAAGAACGGCAAGGTGATGACAGACTCCTACTTCATCATCATTTCTGCTCTATCATCATCCTCCTACTGCTCCCTGGACACTCTTCTTCTCCATATTTCATCTGTTCTTCTCATTCCACTGCAATTTTGTCATCCTCCACTTCATTCCCAGCACAATATCCCCTCGCTGATCTTCCCTAAAATGAATTCTCCTTGATCTGTCTCTGACTTTTTTGTATCAGTATGGAGCTGTTTGATATCTTACATCTGTTAAAGCTGGCTAAAAGAGAATAAATGACTGCAGAGTTTAAATTTTTATATTTGCACAGATGACACATGCCCTTTTAATTCTTCAGTCTACCTCTCTTCTTATTAATCAGTGATAAAATAACAGCCATTTTTTTGTCTGCGTTTGTGTTCAGAGTTACAGTTTCCTGATTTCATCCGACTACGAACGTGCAGAGTGGAGGGAGTTACTAAAGGAACAGCAGAAGAAATGTAAGTAAAAATGTCCAATCCAAACCAAGATGCTAATCCAACAACCTTGTGATGTAGATACAGGGATCAATACATGATACTGTTGACAGTCAATATTTATTGTCCTCCTCAAGGTTTGAAAACTTCTTCCTTGACTTCCATGGAGCTGCAAATGTTGACCAACTCCTGTGTCAAACTGCAGACCGTCCACCACATTCCACTTAGCATCAACAAAGAAGGTAAGATGCTCATTTTTTTTTAACACTCAAATCAGTTTTACTAAACTGAAGTTGTCCTTATCATACTATGTTCATGCACATTCAGTCTTTTTAATTCAGCAGTTGGTTTGACCCTGCCACATGGTGCATTTGGTAGATATTTCCACAGTTAAATTATAAGCTCTTTGGGGCTCTCTGTGTGATTACACTTTCACACTTTCTTGATTTTGTTCTTTTTTTTAAACATGTTTTGTACAGCATCTCTGTTGTAAACCACAAATGCCAGAAAAATTGCCCTGGAAAGAGATTATTATGATTAATAGTTGTGATTCAGATGGGGATAAAATGTACACAGAGGTCTAAGCCATGTGTTTTATACTGTACACTGCTGTTTTATCCCTTCCTTCCATGTCTGAGTCTGCTCCAAAACAAACAGAGATCTGAATGCTTTTCTAATTCCCTCTTCACTGTCTTTTTTTCCCCTGCTTGCTGACTGTTTTTCCAGAGGATGAATCCCCCGGTCTCCACGGGTTCCTGAATGTAATCGTCCACTCTGCCTCCGGCCTCAAACAGAGCTTAAGTGAGTCACTCACCTTTAACATTCGTGCGAACAACTGAAAACACAACTAATCAGACAAAATGAGTTACAAAGAAAAGCTCAACTTTAATGTAACCACAGAGCAGTGGAAAACAGTGCTGAACAGTTTGTTCTGGTGGAGACTTTTGGAAGTTTGTGTTTCCCACAGACTTTACTTTAATTTTAGGTTAATGCTTTGAGTTTAATTTGTAGGAACTCACATTTTTTAATGAATGTCTTCAGCTGCTGGTCTGGAAAATTTACTGAGCTGCATGAAACATTTTAAAAGATTGAATGTGACTAATTCCTTATTTGTTCTCCACAGATAACACCTAACATTTAGCCAGTTCAATTGCTAATATGATACACCTACAAAGAGCACTTTGGTCATCATATAAATGTCATATCTTATCAGTCCTCTCCTCTCTATCAGATCTCTACTGCACATTGGAGGTGGACTCCTTTGGCTTCTTTTCAAATAAAGCCAAGACGAGAGTGTATCGGTACACTACTGAACCCAAATGGAACGAGGTAAGAGTCTGGTACATTATCAGCATGCAGCTGTACATATTCCAGTTGAAATAAAGTGTCCCAGCAGAGTCTGGATTAAAGGAACAGTGTGTAAGATTTAGGGGGGTTGTAGTTTGCAACCAGCTGAAACTTCTCACAGTTGGAATTCCTTTGGGAGATTTTTACTGGGAGCTGAGTCATCTGCAGAGGTCTCTTCCTCTCCAAAACAAATGGACCAGGTGATTTTAACCAGTAAAAACAACGAATAAAGAAGATTCATATTAAAAATCCATGATTCCATGATGCTGTTTGACATGTCGGAGACAGGCCACTGGCCTAGATCCCACTTATGTGTGCTTTTTGAGAGTTTTTTCCTCTGATAACATAACATCCAGATGTTCAGTAGGTTTTTACTGGGAGCCAAAATATCCACAGAGGTCTCTTCCTCTCTAAAACAAACACACCATATTATTGAATCTGCTAAAAACACTGAATAGAGCAGTTTTACGTAACAAAAAACCCCAAACAAACAGGGTTTTTCCATCATTCTTGTCACAGAGGGGCTGCTTATAATGGTGGCAGACACAAAAACACTAATGGCCCTGTCTGGAGCCAGTGTTTGGTTTGTCTGTTGTGGGCTGCTGTAGAAACCTTGCGGTGCAACATCATCACCTCATAATTATAAGGCTCTGTCTGACATTTTGGTCAAACCCTAACCCATCTGTGACAACTTCTTTTTTTGTACTTTTTTATTTTAAAAAATTAAAAGATTCATATCATTTCTACTACTTGTAATGCAAAACTTCGAAGCTCAATGTCTCAAAACCGCACAGAATGCAAATTCTAAGGTAATGACATGGTGATCTCTGCAGACAAGAACCTGCAGCCAATGCAGATATAAACAAGTCATTCTAAGCTTATGAAAACACAATGATTGATATTTTCAGGTGATTATACACTAAAGAAAACACATATCATAAAATAGTGCCAATATATCCCCCAAAAGCCTACAAACTGGACCTCTGATAGAGGGATCAATTATGAGTCTGTGCTAAAAGTGCTAAAAATCAAATTAGTACCTGCAGTAATTTGTAAGATGTTATTTTCTTTGTTATTTTCATAACGTTGGTTTCTTTTCAGCTAACTTAGACATACATGAGCACATCTCCTTGTTGGTACAGTTTGCACTGCTTGTCATGTATCTGACATCTGCTCCTGCAATCAGCTATCTGTCCATCTTTGAGTAATGACAAGAGGAGAACACAGAGCATCTGCAGCCCCTGCAAACATATAGCAAAACAAACACATATGCATCCTATATATGCATGCAAGCTGGCATGCATGTACAACCATGAATGCATTAACGACACAGCTGGATGTTAGAGGTTAGCACCACAGAGGAAGAAGAGCTTTGAGACACAATCAGCGGTTCGGTTCATCTGCGGCACAGTTTTTTCCATGGCGGTCCCGAAGAATCTTTGAGGATTTTTTGCTCAGCAAAGTGGAAATAATATCCACTAATGAGGAGCTGCTGGTGATGACTCACATCTGTCCGAATGCTAAGTGAACCAATGCAGTGTGGGCCTCAGAACGATGTAGAAAACATATGCAGAGTGCTTCCCCAGTATGTAATTACAGGGTATGTTGGTCAGAATGTAAGGATTAAAATGTAGGGTGGACACTGATTTTCCTTGTTGTTATTCCTACATCTATTCGTGCCATTGTACTTAAAACTTGCACATTTTTTTGCACACATTTTTTGCAGCAATCTCCCTACAACTCTTTCTGTGTTTTTTTTCTTCCCCAAAGGAGTTTGAGATTGAGCTGGAGGGCTCTCAGACCCTGAGGCTGCTCTGCTATGAGAAGTGTTACAACAAGACCAAGCAGAACAAAGAGGATGGAGAGAGCACAGACCGCATCATGGGGAAAGGACAGATCCCGGTATGACATGACGTCACCCCCCCTCTTTCTGCAGACCCAACATGACTCATTACTGATAGGCAGTTATGTCACCGCTGCAGCCACGAAGCATGAAATCCATATTAATGCTCAGTGAACGACTTAAACTGAGTATGATGTAAAAATTGGCTGATTAGTTTAATTGCCCTAATATGGAATGGATGGGTGAGGGTTGGGTTAAATGGAGAGATATTGCTGCTCATTGCATGTCAGGGAGGATGTGCAGCATTTTTTTTTTTTTGATAAAATGACGCAAAGCTTTAATTTTCATGCCACTGATCTCTCATTGTGCTGCCAGGTTTAGTTGTTTAAAACATTACTCATGGTTCAAGTGTCTCTAATGGTTGTTGAGTATCAGCAGTGCCAACCTGCACATGTGGAAATGACATCATGTGTACTGTCCCTAAAATGTGCCAAAATCCTAGAAAAAAAACAAACAAAAAAACCCACAGACACTCTCCTCGGCAGTCTGGCAGTGAGCCCGACTGATCGCACATTGATAGCAGGTGATTAGGTTGCAAAGACAGCGCCAGCCTGCTGGATAATGCCAAGTGTCACTCAAGAGATCAACAGAGAGAGAGCACAAAGAGCACATTAGAGAAAGATAAATGCACGATGTAAAGATGTAGTCGGAAGTCTTTTCTTTGATTCACCGCCACCAAAAACCTCCTCCTTTCACAGCCGGGCAGGTATGTGTGTTTGTTTGTGTGTGCACTAACGTATGTGTGTGGATTATACACTGCTGAGCATTGTTTTACCTCACACCCACAAAAACAAACAAATAGATCCTCTTTTGGTTTCTGAACTGATAAACAAAACACAAGACAAGAAGAAAAATACAGAACCAAATGTTAAAAATCGACAAATCAACAAAAATACAAGACGAAAGGGCTTATGACTGTCCCCTTTTATACGATTGATATTTTAATGAACCAGTCATGGAAAACAATGAAGCAACATTAGGTTAATGTCATATTAGCAGTTTTCATTTTAAGCAGTGTGTCCTGAACAATTTGTTCAAACTGCATCAACTTCAGACATGTCTCCTTGTTGCCTGACGTCTGCCAGACCTGTGAATCACAGTCACATGCTCCACCTAGTGGCTCCTTCAGTAATCTTGTCACATGAGCACTTCTTGACAGATGATGTCATTCAAAACAAACCACCCGGAGTGGTGAGGAAGTTGCTCAGCAGGAATTTCATAAATCCAGGATGAGAAACTGCCACTCCTGTCTTCAGTTGGAGCCACAGTGGCTGAGAAATCCCTCAGATTACTGTTCAGTTTGCTGGTTTGCTGTGGCATCTTTCCTGGTATCGGTGCAGCGTATTCTACTCTTTCCCTCATACACATACAAATGTTCAGTCCTATATGTCTGTGATTGTATGTGAGGATTTAAAATTTAAATCTATATTGGTTCAAAATTTTAAAATTTGATACTGCACAACAAATTATGGAGATAAGTTCTTACAACACATAGTTTATTTGGTGTCAAAAGCAAAATAATACAGTAACAATAACAAAAGATATTTTATATTTGTTAATGAACTTACACCACTCACATTTTTAATGTCACATGACATGAAAGGCAATTCCCTGGTGTTTTGCTAGTTTTGGTGGAACACAAGCGAAATCGATTGATAAATGCTTTTCTACCATAAAATACAGAGAATACAGACAAGACACCAACCAAGACGCAAGCTGTTGCATCCAGAGCTGTTGCTTGTGCTGAAAGTCAGTTAGATTAAATATGCAAGATTAGTGTATTGTAAGTGTAGTACAAAAAATTAAGTCAGGACTGTGCAGTTTTGTTGATACTGATACAAGCTGCATCCAATTTTTAATGCCTCCACGATTTCATTGCAAAAAAAAAGCCTAAAAACCTTGCAACACACATTGCATTTTTTTCAATCCTGGATAGACTGCTTTATATAGAGAAATACAAGTATTTTTTATCCAGTCCTGACCTTTTCTTCTTTTAAGCATGCACGTTAATCTCAAGTCATCTCACAGATCTTTGTCATATATTATATATAGGCCTGTCTCCATCTAATTGTGCTGTAAAGAAATATTGTCTTCTTTTATCTTTTTATGCAGCGTTTCTAAACTATCCTGGCTCACACTGCTGGCTTCATGTCAGTATTTAACACAATTTAGTTTTACAGACTTGTGATTTATTAGAGATGATGTTAAACAGCACAGGGCTCTCTGAACCTTCGACCAGTGACGGCTGATTTAGATAAAATCATATTGGTTGGCCAAAGTCTTGAGCTTTTAAAACATTTTTATCAGGAAGCAAAAGGAGCTTTGCTGTTTTTAGTGGAACGTAATTCTTTGTAGATAAACGGCTCAAACAGAAGAGCACTCTCAGCAGCGAAAGATTCAGTTATGAGAAACATGATCCAGCTTCGCACGCAACCAGATGGGGCTTAGCCTAGGTAAACATTCAACATACAGTGTACTGTGTGTGTTTGTTTCAGTGTGTCAGATGTGTGTGTGCACTCAGATTTTATTGCTCCAGATGGCATGTATCTTAACATCTGAGTAGGTTTGTGCTTGTTTGGGCATGAATTTAGTCTTTTTAAACAAATTAGATTTGTTTATTATTTTTATGAAGAAGATTTGCATTGTGGCTGCCATTATAGTGTTATGTACTGCTGTGTTGACATAACTGAGCAATAAATAAGCAGGACAACAGTAGATAAAGATGGCATAATCTTAACAAAGTAAATAAACATCAAAAATCAATAATGGAGCTATAGTCAGTCATCACTATAAGAGTGATATTTTTCCTTCATT
Source organism: Plectropomus leopardus (assembly GCF_026936395.1). NCBI lineage: Eukaryota > Metazoa > Chordata > Actinopteri > Perciformes > Serranidae > Plectropomus > Plectropomus leopardus. Next base: position 18,128,499 of record NC_142195.1, on the reverse strand, counting down.
TATGGCCTGTAAACCACCTAAATTTTAGATTTTTTTTCTCTTAACTAACAAATTTGCAACGATGAGAAGTATTCAGATCTTCAGAAAATGGAAATATCCAAGTAAAGTACCTCAAAATTGAGTAAATGTACTTACTAACATTACACTGCTGGAAATATAATGGGATAGAAGTAGAAAGTAGCATGAAATGAAAATACACGAGTCTGAATAGAACTTAAGTGAGTAAATGTACTTGTTGTCACTTTCCACCACTGCAAATAGGAGGTTAAACACACTGAAGAATTGACTGTATGTATGTGTTAAAATATCTGTTTAGTTCAAATGAAATATCACTCAGTATATACTAACATGTATTGTCCTTTTGTGTCGCCTCCACCAGCTGGACCCTCCAACTCTCCAAGGCAAAGACTGGCAGAGAACGGTTATTCCCATGAATGGGGTGAGTACAACAAATTATTATGCTTTTTTTCTGTATTTCCTACCCTTTTTAAAAAGTTGACAATTTTGATCTTTTTTTCTATTAATACTCACATTAGGGGTCAATGTTAGCTCCAGTGCAGCTTTGCATTGATACTGGCATTTCGCAGCTGTGAGAATTATTTAGAAAAATGTCTCATGAATATGGTTCAGCAATTGATTTGTCTGTGAAGTCTACATCTGGTTTTAGCATGAGGAGATTTCCCCAAGATCATAAAAAGCCATTGCAGATAGATGTCAGGACTGTAACACTATAAACCTGTTTTAACTCAAAGCCCTTTTTTTTCCTGTGTCAGATCGAGGTAAAACTTTCCATGAAGTTCACCAGCCGAGAGTTCAGCCTAAAGAGGATGCCCTCACGGAAACCCATGGGTGTGTTCGGAGTCAAGATCTCCACAGTGACCAAGTGAGTTGATATTTTAACACACATAAGCTACCTAATTATAGAGTGCTGGACTTACACTCGTTAAACTGACTTTAGCACTTTGTAGTCTTCTGACCCTCAAAGTGCTTTTACACACACATTCACCTGGTGGCTGAGGCTACCATACACGTGCCACCTGCTACTCAGCTTTAACATTCACACACACTCAATACGTCAGTAGCACAGTTGGAGCCAATTAAAAAGAAAAAACAACGGTTGGCGCTATAGGCAAGATGGACGCTATTGAGACTGGTTTAAATCAGCATGTCTTCTCAATAATAACAGACATTAAAAATAATAATAATAATGCCAGACATTGTAGTTCGTTTTAAATCAAAATCAATTGCCCCTTCCCAATGCAATGTCAATTATCAAAGTCAATGACACTGCAATGCAGTATCACACTTAAGGTGGAAACTGAGTGTAACTAGTTGACAGTTTTGTCTATTATCAGGCAAGGTCACCTGTGGGCTGTTAAAATCCAAACAGTAATCCTTGCTTCTATTAGTCTGTCAGGCATCAGTGGTACCTTTTTATTTTCCAGTGGTGTTCCTCAGCTCAGTGACTATTGTCTTTTAAAAGAAGAGATAGTCTTTGCCCAGATATTCCAGAATATTAGCCATTGTTTCTAGGCATTATCGTTATCAGACAGAAAGCCGATGGGTTCTGAGTTTAAAACGATGCAAAACACAACAATTAGTTTTGTTCATTTTATCTTTTTGTTTCAATAAACAAAACAAGCAGTGCTTCATTTATTCAGTATTTCTGCTGTTCAGTGAGTTACTCAATATACGCTGCTTGCTAGTGATTATTGATGTTTGTCTCCATCCAGGCGAGAGCGCTCTAAGGTGCCCTACATCGTCCGTCAGTGCCTAGAGGAGATTGAAAGGAGGGGCATGGAGGAGGTGGGCATCTACCGGGTATCAGGTGTGGCCACTGACATTCAGGCCTTGAAGACCGCCTTTGACACCAGTGAGTGTAGCCTTCACCTATATACAGTAATAGATTTCTGCAGGTTTCATGTAATAAAAATTTGTTTTATTTCATTTCTACCGACACTCAGCCATATTTCTGTTGAAATCCTCTTTGTGTGTATTTTTAAGCACAATTTTTAGTTCACTGAAGGCAGATAAACTAAAAAATAGTGACGTACTAAAATATTCTATTGTAATTGAATATGTCAACCCCTATTGTGGTTATAATATTGAACCTGCCATGCATTTCTAGGAGAGAAGGCTGAGAGGATTTATTGACCATCACCTGAAGGAAACCCTTTTTCTAATCTTTCCATTTCTGTTGATCAGGTGATCATCTCTGCAGCTCTGTATCTAACTTAGAGTGTTAACATGAAGCGTTTTCTCTGATGTGAAATGATTAACTGATTTCTGAACTAATTACATATAAATATGCATTTTGGACATGAAGGGAATATGACAGCCGCTCCATTATGTAAATTTCATAAATAATGTCTATCCATTCATCTATAGTGGGTAAGTGGGGTTTGAGCCAATTTCTCGTTATAACTTTTTTGCTTCCGGCCAGGAGAATTTGAACCAACTTTTTATCGTTATTTCTCCATCCGTCAAATTGAATATCTCCCATATAAACTGTATTCATAATAAAAGGAATATTGACTCCAAATATATTGTTAATATGTTTGTGGATTTCCTGCCAATAAGGAACAATGACTGGGCAGTTCCAGAAAACATGATAATGATTGGCGCCGTCCATCCCACATTGTCTCCAGCAGCTGGAACCCCCTCCCCCATGTCTCTTTTGTAAAGGTGTAATAAAAAACCTAACAACGTTTTTCCAACAGAATTCACGCCAGGTAGTCGAGCAAGTTGAAGTCCATTGTATGAGACATATTCCTTTCCAAGCATCCTCTGTTATAATCAAATTGCCTTCTTTTTCCCACTTTTCTTTTATATACCACGTATTTCCTGATTTGGGATGGAGTACATCTTTATATAGTTTAGAGATAATCTTAGTACACGGAGATTCTGATACTGACAAAAGAATTTTCAAAATTCCTGTTCGTACTTTACCTACATTTGGTCTTAGATTCTGGTTAAAATAGTTTCTAACTTGAAGATATCTATAGAAATCCTTTTGCTCAAGATTGTATCTCTTCTTTAAGAATTCAAAACTATGGAATGTCCCCTCCTTAGTATATGAGTAATAATTTGTTAGGCCTTTAGCAGCCCATTTTTTAAATCCGCCATCAGATCTGTTTGGAATAAAGTCGGTGTCATAAGCACACCATCGCAGTATTTTAATTGAGTCATTTAAATTACAAGTTTTTACAATTTCCTGCCAGGTTCTCAATAATATATTTAACCAAGGGTTGCTTATGTTCAATTGTTTATTTAAAAGTTCATTATCTGAAATAGTAGCTTCAATAGGAATCCCTTCTAGTAAGGCATTTTCAACTTCTTTCCAACGTGCTGAATAATCTGGGGTACATAGGCAAATCAATGGCCTCCCAACTGTGCTGCTAGGTAATATTCTCTTAAGGAGGGAGACCCATACCCCCCTCTCTTTACTTAGTTGTAAGGTCTTAAACCTGATCCTGGGTTTTTTCCCCTGCCATAAATACCTGGATATCATCATATCCCATTCTATGAATTGTTTGGTTGGTATTGACACTGGAAGATTTTGGAAAAGATAGAGCAATCTTGGTAGAATGTTCATTTTAATGGACTCCACCCTGGAGCTTAAGCTCAAGAAAGGGATAACATTCCAACGTGAAATATCGGATTTCAACTGGGAATTTAAGGGGTTATAATTCAAATCAAATAATTTTGTAATATCCTTTGTTAAGTTTACCCCTAAGTATCTAATTGATTCTGCATCCCATTTCATTTTGTATTTGCTTCTGATGTGATTAGGTGGGTAATAATTAAAGGTGATTACCTGTGTTTTTTGTATATTAAGTTTATATCCTGAGTACATCCCATATTGTTCTAGCAGGTTCATAAGCTTAGGGAGTGACTGAGTGGGTTGTGATAGATATATCAATACATCATCGGCGAATAAGGCCAATTTATTTTCTCCTGATGGCATATTTATTCCTTTAATGTCTGTATTTTGTCTGATCCATTGAGCCAAGGGCTCAATAAATAGAAGAAGAGAGAGGAGAGGCACAGCAACCTTGTCTAGTTCCTCTTTCAAGGATGAATGGATTAGATAAGTCACCATTAATTTTTATTTTTGCTGAAGGTTTGTCATATAGGGCTTCAAGTACTTCAATAATAGATTTATGAAAGCCGAATCTTTCTAAAACTTTATACAAAAAAGACCACTTGACCGAATCAAAAGCCTTTTCGGCATCTAAGCTAATAATGGCTGATTCTATTCCTTGTTCAATAATCTGATCTATTATATGCAAAGTTCTCCTAGTATTATCCTGTGTTTGTCTTTGTCTTACAAAACCAGTTTGGTCGGAGTGGATCAGATCTGGTAGTATATTATCAAGTCTCTTGGACAGTATAGTTGTAAATAATTTATAGTCAATATTCAATACACTAATTGGCCGGTAATTGCTGCACTCCAACTTGTCTTTTCCATCTTTTGGTAACACCGAAATGATGGCATATCTCCAGGAGGCCGGAATTTCTTTCTTCTTCAACACCCAATTGAAAGTTCTCAATAGTACCGGAGCCAGTGATTCTTTCATAGTCCTGTACCACTCAGAGGTGAAGCCATCTGCGCCCGGCGATTTCCCTGTTTTCATTTTACTTATTGCTGCATTTAGTTCTCCTATCCCTATTTCAGACAATAGTCTATCATTTTGTTCGTTGGTAACGGTAGGTAAATTAAGAGTGGCTAAAAATGATTCAGTCTGAAGGTCATTATTCATTTTTGGTTGAGAGTACAACGATTTATAAAACATTTCAAAACTTTGCTGAATTCTCTCTGTATGAGTCTCAATGTTCCCAGAGTAAGGATTTCTTATTTTATGTATTGACCTGTCTGCTTGTTGTTTATGAATCTGTAAGATAGAAGTTTGAGAGATTTTCCACCAGCTTCATAGTAACGTTGTTTTGTAAATATCAGCATTTTCTGTATTTCTAACGTATTGATTTCATCTATTTCCTTTTTTATTTTGTTCATTTTTAATCTGGTTTCCTTATTTAGAGTCTCTACATGGTCTCTTTGTAATTCTTTTAATTTCTCTTCCAAATTAATGAGCCTTTCTTTTCTGATTTTCTTTTCATACGACGAGATAGCTATTATTTTCCCTCGGAGTACCGCTTTCAATGCATCCCAGAGCACAGATGGCGTCACCTCCCCATTATCATTTAGCTCCAGATATGTTTTAATTTCTTTCCTAATTTTTTCTTTAATCTGTGGGTTATTTAGAAGGTTTGAATTCAGACGCCAAGGTAAAGATCTTGGTTTATTGTCTAAATTTATTGACATGTATATCGGGCTATGGTCAGATAGGGCAATCGGACCAATATCACATTGCTCTATTCTGTGAAAGTCCTTACTAAAGGTGAAAAAATAATCTATTCTGGAGTAGACTGCGTGGGGTGAGGAGAAGTGGGTAAAATCTCGGCCAGACGGATACAATTCTCTCCAAACGTCAATAATTCCCACTTCTTTCATCAAAGCATTCACTTTCTTACTGATTGCATTTGAGTCTGACTTTCTATTGGAGGAGTCTAATTGAGGATTTAAACGAATATTGAAGTCTCCTCCACTGATTAAAATGCCCTGGCTTTTTGTAGTCATTATTTCAAATATTTTCTTGTAAAATAGCCAATCACTTCCAGGGGGGACGTAGACATTTAGGAGGCTTATTAGGTCTCCATTGATTCTCCCAGTAACCAAAACAAATCTTCCTTCTTTATCCCTAATTTCTGACACGTGTTCATATTTAACTTGACCAGATATCAATACGGCCACTCCTCTGCGCCGTCCTGATTTGTGAGAAGATGAGTATATGTATTTGAAACCCATTCTGTTTAGCTTATTATGCTCTAAGTCACTTAAATGCGTTTCCTGTAGGAAAGCGATTTGAATTTTTTCTTTTTTTAATTTGGATAAAATTTTCCCTCTTTTGATTGGACTGTGTAAGCCATTAACATTAAAAGACGCTACCTTTAAGGTTTTACCTTGCATGTATGTGAACAAAAATCAGCCTCCATATACTTCCTAGGAAAGCCCCCCTTCCCTGAAGGAACTGACAGGGAGTGAACATAGAAAAACAACATTGAACCAAAAATGTAAAACAGGTAAACATGTAATATAACAAAACTATGTTTGGCTTCCACTTCAGAGGTCTTTGTTGTGACCCTGTTCGAGCCTCTAGGGAAAGCCCCTCCCCGTGTCCAGAAGAGGGGGCCCTTACTCAGGTTAGCTGCACCAGAGTCCCTTGTTGCCCCCTGTGATTCTTACATTTTGTAAATAACATTATTAACCAGAATAACCAGGTAATTAGCCTTTTCCCCATTTAATTTTAGGTTTTTATATTTGTAAATGCACCTACCCAATCCATCAAACATTGGGGGGAAAAACATCAAAAAGGGGGCCCATCTACCAGATAAAAACGACCAATCTTAGCTTAAGTTGTTGGAGGTGAGGTCCGCCTGAAAGACTGCAGTCTCTCCTTGAAGTTAGATTCTTGTTTGGGGTGGGATGCGCGTCTCCTCCTTCGCTGGCTGCTCCTCTCCCACGTCAGCTGCTGCAATTTGTCCATCAGAGTCTCTGGAGGTTTGATGATCTCCACCGGGTATCCTCTGTTTGACATGTCAATTGCCGCTTCCTCGGCGCTCTCGTAGATCCGGGTTTCATCGTTATATTTAACTTTAAGCCGCGCTGGGTACAGGGTTTGGAAAGGGATCTGGCGATCCTTCAGGATCTTGCGTATTTCTGTATATGCCCTTCTTTTCTGAAGAATACGCGGTGCATAGTCGTTATCCAGATTTATTCGCCTCCCTTGCCAGGTAAAGCCCCTTTTCTGCCAAGCTGCGCGGAGAACATTATCCTTTGTTTTGAAGCTGAGGAATCTCACCAGGATGGATCTTGGTGCTGCGTCCTCAGGTGGCTGTGGACCGAGCGCGCGGTGCGCTCTCTCCAGCTGCAAAGGCGTCTCGTCTGGTATGTCGAGATTTTCGCGGAGTAACTTTTCCACGAACGAAGTCATGGATTGAGACTGCTTTTCGACTCCCTCGGCGACCCCATAGATCCGTATGTTTTCGCGTCTAGAACGGCTCTCCTGGTCGGTTATTTTAGCATCTAGCGAGTTGTGTAGCTTTAGCATTTCTGCTAAAATATCCTCAGTGTTTTGAACTCGTTCCTCGACTTTCATTATTCGCTCTTCTGCCTCGTCTAGTCTTACGTTAGTCTTTAAAATTTCCCCCTTAATGTCCTCCAGCTGTTGCTTGTTGTCCTGGCGAAAACCCCTCAGTTCCCGAAGGATCAAGTCCAGATCAGCCCTCTCTTCGCCTGGCATTACATTAGCATGTTTGCTAGCGGTGGTCTGCGTGTCACCTCGTGATCTTTCGTCGTCGTTTATTTCTGGCTGCTGAGTCCCCTTCTTGCCCTTCTGCCTGGTGTCCATCGTTACCCCCGTTTTAACAAAGTCTATAAAGTTGAAATTTCGCTTTCTTGGGGGTAGTTCAATGACTTTCTAGAGGGTGCAGTCGGGAGCTCCAAAACTAAGCTGCCATCTTGTCGGTGTCCAACCCGGAAGCCAAAAATATGCATTTTTGTGTGCTAATTGTGAATGCTCCATATGTGGAGTGTGTGTATTTTGAAAAATTTTGAGATACAGAAAATTAAGACGCATGGTGACTGCTGCTCGTGCCGAGGTGTTTCCCCGTCTTATCAACTTCCTTCGTCATTGCACAACCTCATATTTTTTTGTTCTCGTCTCTCCCCCTGCAGATCATAAAGATGTGTCAGTGATGATGAGTGAGATGGACGTCAACGCCATCGCTGGGACCTTGAAGCTGTACTTCAGAGAGCTGCCAGAACCACTCTTCACTGACGAGCTCTACCCCAATTTTGCAGGCGGCATCAGTAAGTCACGAGGCCATTGATGTGCTCAAATGTAATTAATTATCAGTGGATGCAACAAATGTCTACTGAGGGTTACTCAAGAAAAAGTCCTTTATTTGCAGGACATGTAAAAACTCATTTCCTTTGCTTCTGTCCAGCTCTGTCTGACAGTGTTGCCAAAGAGAGCTGTATGTTGAACTTACTGCTGTCGCTGCCAGAACCCAACCTGGTTACATTCCTTTTCCTTTTGGATCACTTGAAGAGGTAAGTCAACACACACACACACACACACACACACACACACACACACACACACACACACACACACACACACACACACACATTTTTGCATCATGTGTAGACAGGTATGTCCACAAACACAGCAAATGAAACTCCTGCACAACAACAGGCCATAAATATAAATGAGGTGCATTTCATCACATACAAGTAAAGTACACAAATTAAGATTCCAGATAGATTTCAATTTCATGTTTTTGCCCCAGTATTATCTATATATTATTTATTAACAATCCAGATAAACTTGTAATTGGGTAATGACAGCTAATCAAAATGGCTTACATTTGTGTCCAGTGTTCACCTTTGTGCCTTCTATACTTCAAGAGAATACACTGACAGTGATCACGTCAGTCCGGGTCAAATTTTTCACTATAACTGGATGATTATTATATCTTTTTTCTCTTTTTCTTGATTTATAATTCTGATTATCATCTAAATTATATTTGTATATTCATTTCATGAGTATAAAGTAATTAACTGTTTGAAATGACTTTACAGCTGTTTGATTACGTTGAGATTATGTAAGCGGGCATTAATGAGTTGACTTCAACCACGGGTGCTTTTGGTTTTTGTCTCCATCACAAGCAGCCATGAATAGTTTCTCGTTGTTTGCGTAGACTACACAAGGTTGCCTGAGGAACACAGAGTTTTGCTGCTCCATCTTGTTGTCTCAGTTTTGGCAGTATGTTGTAAGGTTTGAGGAAACGCACTACATTTTTTCTTGCATTTTTTGTTTCTCTAAGAATGCAGATATACAGTATGTTTAAAAACATTGCACAAGTGTGTAATAGATGGTGCAAGGTCACAGCTGGCCTTGATCATCAAGAAAATTATAACTTTAAATATTTAGTCAGGACATCAAGAGATTGGATGTGAAATCATAAGAGGGGAACTATTTCTTATTCACCATTATATCTGATATTTTGTTAAAGGCAAAACTATGAAAGTTCAATATTTGTTGATTGGGACAATAGCTAGCAGTATGTAGGTGAGGTGACATGAAACAAAATGCTTATCGCTGTTGATTTTTCTTTTATTAATCAATTAATAATAATGATTTAGACTGTAAGTTGTAAGAATATATTGAAATGTAGAATTTAAGTTAACTGTTGTAGGAATTAAGACTTTTAACATCTCTGATATTCACATACACACACACAGAAAACATAGATCCCTTACTGGACATTAGCATCACCTGCACGTGCTCTTGTTATCTTTTTACGCCACTAATGGACTTTGTCATCGTCTCCGTAGGGTGGCAGAGAAGGAAAGTGTCAACAAGATGTCTCTCCACAACCTGGCAACGGTGTTTGGGCCGACCTTGCTGAGGCCTTCAGAGAAGGACAGCAAGATCCCTGCTAACCCCACCCAACCCATCAGCATGGGCGACAGCTGGTCACTGGAAGTCATGGCGCAGGTGAGCCACAGAGATCTTCTTCTGGAAGCAAAAGAATGTTGTTCAGGCAATGAAAAACTTGAGAAAAATATCCAGCTATTGCAAGAAGTGGATTTAGAAAATCGTATAAAAGAAATTTGAGAAAAATGTACGGGAAAATTCATTACAATTATCATAATTATATTGAAAAATGATTTTTTTTTACTTTCTTTTTTTTCCTTCATAATTTTTAATTAAAAAAATAAATATTTAATTAAATAATTTATTTTTGCTATTTTTTCCTTTATTTATTTTTAATTCCTTTTGGCTTTTTCCTACGTATTTGTAAGGAATTAAGTCAATTTGCACAGGTTTCTAAAGGTTAATTATCTATGCCATCCTCACATGATTGCATAAACACAACAATATGCAAATTCTAGATACTTAAGTACAAATAAAGGTGGAGGCAAGGAGCCATCCCCTCGTTCAAGAGGCATCCCACCCACTACCACTTTTGTCATTTCACAAATAGTACAGGTAATGTTTGTTTGAATTCATAGAAGTTCATCTATTTATACACAATAATATGGCATATCGCAATTGTGCACAAAGTTAGAAATGTGTCCTCTCATATTCAGCCTTTTGCATATCAAAAAATGCATATATCTACAATTATATTTTACATCAGGGATGTCACCAGGACACCTTTAATGTTTCTCCTTTAGTTCTACTTACAGCTGCAAATAATAATTCAAGTGACTATTACATTATGAAAGAAAGATATCCATTGATTAATGAATACAGTATGTGAGTGTATCCATCTTATGATCCAGTCTATTTATTTTCTATCCCCCCTGCAGGTCCAGGTGTTGCTGTATTTCCTCCAGCTGGAGACGATCCCCACACCAGATAGTAAACGACAGAGCATCCTTTTCTCCACTGAAGTATAGAGCTAACACTGACTCTGTTGACCATAAAGGAGTGAAAAAGAGACGGACTGTGGCTCAAAGTGAGCCTGTAGTAGTATGTTTTTGAATTGACTGATCAGATTTTGTGTCTCTCTGCGTCCCTCAAACACAAGAGGGTGCTATTGGACCTCTGGAGTTCAGAGGATGTGCGGCCCTTGACGTTCATGTCTCTCATTAGCTGATATTTAGTATGATTCCTTGTACCTTCAGTGACAATGTGGGTACAGCCCCCATCTACATTTCTCCACTATGCTCTCTGTCGATCTTGAACCTTTACAGCTTGTTGTGGTTCATAAATCAGTCCATAAGAGAACAAAATACGCCTTTCTTGATTCTTGTATTTGTTTGCCAACAGATCAGTTTCCATGTACCTTTGAGTTTGGGCATTTTTTCCAATATGTGTTTCTTTTGGACAATCAGCGACTCACAGCAAAATATGCTCATTCATCATCATTGCTTCATGTCCTGCTGAGGAGAATTCTAACCGTGTCTTACATCATCTCTGTGCAGCTTTCCTGAAAAGACAAGAAGAGACCTTTGTGCAGTTTTGGGGAGTTAAAAATTAACATCCATCACTGCCAAGATATTTCTTTGTGTCAGGAAGCCAACACTTGTTTGTGAAGGTGTTTACGGCATAAACAAACCAGTCAGACACAAACACTACAGTTTGAAGAGAGACAGTAAGACTACAAAAAAGGACCCCTGATGATTAGTAATAACACTGCAATCTGACTGCCTGCGGTTTTTCATAGAAGCAAATTTCCTCTTTTTGTGTTGTATGGGTTTCAAGATAGTCTTCAGCTCGAATATCCGGGAAGCAATATATTTTCTAACATTGAATTGTCTGCGTTCATATCTTTGCTGATGAAATGTCCTTCTTATTGTAACATAGGACATCTTGCCAAATTAATGTTGTTTGTTTGTTTTCAGGAGAAAAGGAAGCAGTTGTATTTACAGATACAGTATGTACATAATCTTAAAGTTGTATTTTTTTTCTTTTTGTTTAACAGTATAATCATTGTTGGTATTATTGTAATTTATTTTTTGGGGGGGGGGTAAATCGGTTTGTTTTTCTATGTGAACTTTTTTTCTGTTTAAGAAAGTGGTAGGTCTTAGCCTTGACTTCAAGTCTTGCAGTAAATAAGCAGGATTTAGCCTTGTTCTTATAGAAACTACTCAGCTGTTCTGTCCAGCCTATTCATTTAGATATTATTATGAGGGGTAACACACACCTTGTAGTTACATACTGTATGCTGCTGTGGAAAAAAGGCACAAGCTCTTTAACTGCTGGGTGTTCCTCGGCAGAACGTCTCACATCCAGAGACCGTCGCCTGTCTAGTGTAGACATTATGCAATGTCATGATAGAGCACACACACTCACACACAAACACATATGACATTGTGTCTTTTTGTACCATTTAATCTTTGGCTGCAGAAGTGCACTCATGCAATGTTAGAACTACTGTATAACAATTCAAGTGACCTGAGTGCTCAGCATTTATGCCCATAAAAGAGCATATCAGTAGGTTTTAATGAGGGGATATTATTTTGTTTCAACTTCCCCTAACATCTTTTTTATTTATCTCACGAATATGGCAAAATGTCCTACTTATTCTTTGTCCCTTTAAATGTTCTTCATCCCCTTAAAGAGTATATTTGTTTGTTTTTTTTCAGCATGGACCCTGTTTTCCCATGTTCATGTTTAAATTGGTCCAGCAACATCTTAACAGACTGCAAGGGGCATGTTCGCATTGTCAATTTAAGGGGCTTGTTTTTAACACTGACAGGCTCAAATTATTATTAGAAGTGTCTGACCACATCAGAAAGGAGATAGAAAAGAGATTGAACTTTTTGTTAAAGAGTAGGATCCTTGTTGTTTAACTATTGCTGAAATTACCAGACTGTATTTAAATAAACGTGAATTTATCAATTAAAAACACACTTAATTCAAAGTCAGCAGGAATAAATTAAAATTCTCAAAAGCCATCTTGGTTCGTCTTTCCACAGTTTCAACAATCACCAATTCTGGTTTGGCTGAAATTAACCCTTACATTACCCAGTAAGATGTTAAAATATGCCTGCTCTATACATGCTAAAATGACTGTTTATTTACATGGAATCTGGTCTGTTTGACCTGTCTGTTTGGGATGTTTCTGGTTTGACAAAAAGGATCTTACTCTTTAGCAAAAAGGTTTACATCTGTAGGGATCCTTTAACGCCAACATCATTTAACGCTGCACAAATGTCCCAAGCGTTGACATTGCAGCTTGTTTCTTTGCTGTAGCCTTCTCACTCAAAACTGGACCAATTTCAAAACTTCTTTTTCCCATTAGTAGTAAAGTCACAAAACATGGGAAAATATGGTCCAGGTTGCAGAGGTTACCCTTTGAGCCTGAAGGTGTTCAACTCAATGGCCAATTTAAAGAAAATCTCTTAAGATACTTGTTTTTTTTTTATACAACAGATGCATATCTCTCATCTTAATTTCTGTCGTTGATTTAACATGCAGGCATGTTTTATTGATTTTTTTTTTTTTTGCTGTCATGTTTGCATCACTGTCTTTGGGATGTCGTTAACTGGTTTACATTATAACAGCATATCCTTTTTCTGGCCAATTTAAAAAGATTGTTGCGCAAACAATGTGAACTTATCATTTAAGGGTAAATATCATGCTTGGTTTCCCATATAAAACTATAACCCATTGACCAATTTAATGGATCTGATAAGGGCTTGTGTGTGGTTGTGTCCATGTCTAAGATAACGTAGGAGGGGCGTATATGAGTAAATATTATATATAACATGTTTTAAGTTTTTAAATGTCTTCAGACTTACAAAAGAAGGAGTTTTTCCTTTTGAATACATATCAGCTCTCAAAATCGTAAGACACTTACACTCATATGCACATAATAATACAGATTAACACACAATTTTTGTGTCATCCCCATAAAAAAAACAAGATTTTATTCTGAAAGTCTCCATGCCTTCAGTCCCAGTTTTTACTGTAGCATGCACACCTCGTTTCATCATTTTTATGTAAGGATATGAGACAAAGAATGAATGCACCATTCATTCATCCGTCACCTATATTACAAGTCCTGATTGCCTACACAACTCTACCCTATCGTGCCTCGACACTTTTTTCGTTTAGCGCCTGAAACGTTAAGTCTCCTGTTGCCTTTGCTGAGGACAGCCACACACTCTAAAGACTAAGACAGGACCTTAAGCACGGTCTTAGCTCATGTTGTACACGCCCGTTCTACTCGCCACCTTCGTCTGACTGTGATGCTGTAACTCAAGTCAGTCTTTACGGGGCAAAGGACAGAATTTCCTGCCTGTGTCCTTGTGTTTGGCTCCTTTAATGCCTTTTTATTTTTATTTATTTATTCTTTGTCCCTGCTTGGTTTAAGAAGGTCTACTGGATCTATTTATTTATGATATATCACCTAAAGCTAAATTAATGTTAAAAAAAAAAGGTCTTTGTATGGTGTGCTTTCTTTGGGAAAATGTAAGTCTTATGTTGCAGTCTGTTTAGCAAACATCCTGTTAAAAGTAAAAACTATTTGTCACTATTTTGTCCCAGAATCAGAACCACTGTGTACAACTGCAAACCCTGTATTCCTGCATCGTCGGCTCATCTCTGTAGTTGGATGTGACAGACTGGCCACTGTGATTGTTTATCTGATTTAGATAACTGAAGATGCAGGTTTCGTGAGTTTCAAAAGGCAGATTTCTGTGAGCTCAACTCACTTTTCAATGGAGTTGTATAATATGTATTATACTAGAGAGTACATTATTTGGTTTCAGTTTTATTTATTGTGGCGTCCACTGATCGTTGAAGGTTGAGCCGGTACGCCTCTAGTCTCTTTGAAAAGCCAAGCTGTCAGTATGTGGTAGAGGAGAAAATGAGTCTTATATTGCTCTAAAATCTGCATTGTTTTTGGTCTGTTGATTGTCAGTGTATTTGCATGTACCCTCCATAACCTCAGTCCCTCTGTACATGAATAAATACAACAAAAAAGGTTTAATTTTTCTGTGGAATAGCCTGAAGATATGGAACATATTGCTCTATATGAAAGTTACAGATCTCCATTTATTGTACATGACGCTGGTAATAATCACTATGTTTCCATTCTAGAGTTAAAACTTTCTAATGACCCTCTGCTGCCACTTCTACAACAAAAAACTGACTTTAAATTAGACTTCTCTGGAAATATCGTAGTTTTGTTTTATTCGAAACAAAGATGAGGATGAGACTTGCCGACCAACCACAAACACTTTCTCTTTATACCTTCCTGATTTTTTTAGACTCTTGTTCCAGTTCAATATTAAATGTTCTGCTTGTAGAACTGTAAAAAGGAAACTGTATTCTGAGGGCAAACATGTTTGGAAGGCATTTGCAGCCTATGTTTGTACACAAAAATGTTAAATAAAATCTCCTTGTATCTACATAGAATGACATGTTTAGTTGGGTTTTTTTTTCATTCAAGAGTAATCTTGCAACCGGGTAGCTTTTCAGGTGAAAATTCTTCACTCTTCACAATAAGACATGATGGACTTAAAATAAAAACAATAAATAAAATGCTGGGTTTTTACAGTCATGAAAGATCTGGAAAAGTCATGGAATTTGCAAATAGCAATATCTAGGCATAGAAAGGTTTTTGCTTTTCCAATACTACATATACCCTGAAAGTTTTGGAAAAGTCATGAAAAACTGTTTCGCAAACCTGTATAATAACACCCAATGTTTCAAAAGGACTGTCCAAAATTTGAAAATCTAACAATTATGTTGTTTTTACAGTTTCTGGCCATAGTAAATGGTGTCATTTTGGTGATTTTAGAGGAAAACATGCCTTCCAATTATGTTTTCTTCAGAAATTGCAAATTTCTTTAAATAGCAAAAATGTTTTCATTAAAATTCACCAAAAATGTTCAAAGAAAAAAAAGGTTAAATGTTCTTAGGAAAAAAAGTAGAATCTGAACCAACAGGAAACCTATTCTGGGGTTTGAAACCTGTCTCGAAACCACCCACAATATCTTTGTGTATCATTAGAAAATTTTATTTGGAAGTTGTGAATCACTGATCTGACTGATATGTGGTTAGACTCATGCTGACATGCACTGCAGCTCCATGTGTGTCATTGTGTAAAACTGACAGACAAATTTAAAGAAACTGAAGCAGCGAGGGCACAAATTGGTACATAATATTTCATCAGAATGCAGGAAATGAAGTGTGTGATGCTCAAAACTTGCAAACTCACCATTTCAAATGTGTCCCTCCCAATGTTACAATTAAACCTATGCCCTTGTCATTTTCTGAAAGCAAGAGACAAAGACAAAGAAAGACAGCAGTAGCAAAAACAACAAAACAAAATGTATGTGAGCTTAACTTTTAAATATTTAAATGCATTTTTATCAGAGAGGGGATCTGAAGCTTTAATAGATGTGCATGTGTCTTAAATGTTAGTACAAAAGATGACACCGCTGTTTATTTTATATTACACACCAAATGAACATATACTATGGTGCAGCTCCGTGGATAGGCCTACACAATATAAACATGCAACCAAAACCAACTAGTGTAATCAGTGCATTTCGGTGTTTCACCTTGATGTGCACGTGGACTCAGAGGGTGTCTTTTCACGATCTTGCCTTTCACTTATTTATTTTTTTACCTCAGTATTGTCATCGGTTATTTCTAGTTTTCCATAGCCTACGTCACCGTCTACTAAAACACCCCCTTACCTCCACACAGTCTCAACCACACTTACAGACACACGCACACACAGACAGAGAGGCGGTGCGCCTGCAGCCACGCTTTTCCCTGTTGCAGCGCGACAACAGTGCACGCCTTCAAACTTCTCCTGACAAGCCGAACGTGAGCAGCGATGTCACATGAGAGCATTTGTTTGTTTTCTGTGTTTTTTGTTTTTAATTCAGCGTGTTTATCGACTACATTTACGCAAGTTTCCGGCGTAAACGCTTTCAGCCATCATCTATCCACGTTGATTGAGTGGAAGGACTTCTGACTTTCACCCTCAAAACAAGGTAAGAAATGTTGTTTTCTGCTTGTTTAGACTGTGTTAGAAATGTGTTTTTCAGTTGATGTTTGGACCATTTAACAGTGTAACTTTTTTTTTCTCAGTAATCTGTGGACTATGTTTTATAAATTGAACAAATAAACAATTACACTGTCAAATCTGACAAGTTAATCATACTTAAAATAATCTTCGGAAGCGATTGCTAAAAAAAGATGACTGTTAATCTTGATTTATGTTTACTTACAAACAAATCCCAGTTAGGAAATTGGCAAAACACCAAAGCCAGACAAAGCTGTAACAAGGGACCTGGGTGGGCAACTAGTTATGGTTGCTTGAGGGTAGCTAAAGAAGCCCATCATAAGCGTGATGGGCTTCTGTAGCTTAATTTTGTGAAGTTGTTGCAATTTAAAGATGACAGGTGAAATTACCTTGTTCTTTCTAAGTGTAAGCAACTTCAGCAAACCAAGTAAGTCCAACTTAACTTGACCATGACAAAGAGGGTATTGCTAGTGATGAAGTTAGGAGATCTGCAGGTACTGTTTTCTTAACATGTTAAAGAAAATACAAATATGATTGGCTAGTTTGCAACCAGCAGAACACAGATACATATCACAGTAAACCTGATTTACTGAAATGTCTAAAACTTAGAACTATTGATTTAGAAAAATAGTCATTTTTAAGTTGCAACAACTTCACAAAATTAAGTAAATACAACAAAATTTTGTGTAAACTTAACAATTACATATAAAATAAACACAAATTAAGATCTTTAGTTATATTTACTTACACTTTTCAAGGCAATTGTAAGATTTTTAAAGTAAAATCAACTTTTCAGATATCAGTGTATCATGTCGTATTTATTCTTAAACTATGGAAACTTTTAGATGTGTCAGGGCTGCTGAGTTTTTCTGGCAGTGAATTGATGAATCAGATTATTAAAGTTTAAAAAATGTACATGTGATCTATTAAGTCACTATAAGTAGCTATAATTATGGAAGTGTGTGTATTTGTCTCAGTTTATAAGTCTACTAAATAGAAATGAGCAGTAGCATGTTTTCAGTGCTGAAGCCTTTTCACCATCACTGTATCTGTCACATCAAATACCTAACTGGCCCTGCAGTGGTTATTCAGTATCAGTATTGTTTATGCCCCTGTTGTCCTATCTGTCCCTGCCATCAGGTTCACACTGTGATATCAGTGTCTCCCTTATTAGTAACACACAGTGCTTTTGCCAGTAGTAATACAGCAGCTTTTCTATTAGTTTTCCTTCAACTTTGGTGGAGCTGTGCTAATACATTGATTGACAGGGCACAGACATATCCCCCTCCAGCAGGATGTGCATTTTCTTATCACTTCCTCCATGGCCTGTAGGCACATATATCTACAATCATAATAAAGGCGAGTAGTTTTTCCTGAAGCAGCCAACTGGAAGAAGGTTAAGCAAGAGGGCTCACTATGTGATGGTTTATATGAACTTCAGCATTGAGGAAAAGTAAGTTGTTTCTTCTTTCACTTTAGCTTTGAAGAATCTTTTTTTGTGCAGGTTCAGAAACGTTTGCAGCCACTTGAGATCTTAAAAAACTTAAGGGCTTTCCAAACATGCTGGATCAAGCCTGGTTTTTAAAATCCTTTGGCGTGTGAGAAGGTTTCAGCAACAGAACAATGGAGAAAAGTAGAACTTTGGTGTGATATACTGACGGTCAGCATCACAGGGTTATACGTGGCCAACAGAGAGACATTTATAAAAGAACAATGTAAGGAAGGGAAGCAGATGGATATTTTCTCAGTTGTTTTTGTATTTTTAATGCTGGCATCAGTTTGTCTTTACATTCCAATGTAAGCACATTAAAGCACAGTTAGGGCCTTATACCAGTCTTGGACCAGTTTAACCCAGTGAAACCCGAATAAATTGGCTTGATTTTTGTCAAAAACATGGGAAGAAGGCAATGAGCAACAAAAAAGAGAAATCACCCCAAAATTAAAAATACGTGTCAGAAAATGAGTGTAAAAAAACAAGGAAATGACCTGGGAAAAGTACTTAAAATCTAATAATTTTGTAACATAATTTTAAATATGAAAATTTGATCATTCTAAATACAGATTTCCCTAGCTTTTTCCCTTTTCCCTAGACATTTTCCCTTGCTTTTTAAACATATATTTCTAAATTTACTACTGTCCACATTTTTTTAAAGAAATCACCTGGCATCTGAAAGCAGCACCAGAAAAATTATGTTTCAAAGGGTTAACTCTGAAGTAAATACCTTTGACATATCAGTTTTTATCCACGTGCAAGCCTGAACCACCACAGAGGGGAAGGTGCTACTTAAGTAGAAATCAAAAACTATAACTCTTCTGTATTTAGATGAAATTACAATCATTTTTAGAAAATTTTTATGTGTTCATATTACTCAGTTGGAAGTCCCCCCTATAGCTGAATTTAACAAAATTGAAACTTAACTTTGCTAATTTAAATAATATTATTAGCACAGCTTGAACTGTACTTAAGAGCTGACTGGAGGCTGAGAATAAAAAAGGTGTTAAAATTTGAGTAGTACAGAGAAGTTTAGGGAGTGTCCCCATGGTCTCTGAAGATAACTCATTAGGTATATGGACCCATGAAGACTGAAATGGGCCAATTTACCCAGCCTCGTTGGTGTGACCTCTGACTCAGTGGGAGAAAAGACCTGTGACTGAATGAAGATGGGTGTGGGAATTCCACTTCTCTGACACAAGCTGACATTAGGCACCCAAAATAGGTCAGACTGGTCCCAGCATCACTTCTGTTGTCACAGAATCATTAGTTTGCCATATATTCAATCTTTTTGAATCTTATCTTGCCCAGTGTTACTCACTGTATTGACCTTGGCAGGATCTAGGTCATATTTACTAATTGTTCTCTTCACTGCAGTCGATAACTTTCACCTTCAACATATGTCTGCTATGTGCTCTGTTGCTCAATTTAGAGAAGATAGAAGCAGGTTTTGTATGTTTGTTCTTATGTTTTAACCAGCCGGATGAAATGTGTGCCAGAATCTGACACAATCTAGAAACCAACTCTTACCCCGCGCAGTGTCTTTTTTCTCACTCCACTGAGCTGTTGTACTCAGTAAACTGAATCTCTTATCCTACATTTCACTCAGACTCCTTCTTTGTGGAGGTTATTTGAGGTTGTCACAATATGTCCTTATCTGCTTATGATATAGTGGAATTTAACAAAATACCCTGGAAAAAAGGAAGAAAAAAGAACAGGCAAAGATAGCTTAACAAAGTGTTTCAGTGTCAGTACAATGGCTTTGAAATTTATACGTGGTTTAATTGCGTAATTACCCTATCAGTGATGTTGGAAGAAAGGGTGTCAGTGAGGGGAATGATTAGTGTGTCGAAGGGTTTCGGGAAACTTTTCCCGAAATAAAAGGTGCATTGTTGGACTGTCTGCTTTGGCCCTGTATGGAAAACAAGCTGTCCCCCTGTCTTCCGGAGATAGATGGCTTTTCTGACCTGTGCGGTAACCTGCAATCTGTTTGTACAGGCCAGACTACTCAGATTGTGTCCTCTCTCTTTCTCTCCCCAGACCACTGCTCTTAATTTGGCAGCCATCGGGCAAAACTCCTAGATGCTTCCTCCTCAGTATTCTGCCGCCGTCTGTAGCAAAGTTTACTGAGCTGAAGAGGCGGCAACAGTTGTAGAGACAAAGTGGAAGACTCACAGACTGATGCAGTGCGAGTTACAGTGAAGAGTATGACTTAAGTCAGGTGCTACAGGTGTTGTTATTGTGGTGGGAACTTCCTGCCAATATCCTTAAATGACACTTTGCTGACATTGTACCATATGGTTTGGCAAGCTTTTATTTTGTCTAAAAACAAGCAGTTGAGACTGTGGGATGAAAGTGCAAAGAAAGCAAAAAAATAACCATGCTGAAGAATGAACACCTGGTCTATATTGGCCTGGAGCTGGTGATCGCCTGCCTGTCTGTGGCTGGGAACGTCCTGGTCTGCTGGGCCGTCTGCCTCAACTCCAACCTGCAGAGCATCACCAACTTCTTTGTGATGTCACTGGCAGTGGCTGATATCGCTGTGGGGCTGCTGGCAATTCCCTTCGCTATCACTATCAGGTATCTTCGCCTTTTTAAAACATTTTGTCTTTTTTTTATATGACGTAGAGTTCCAGTGTGTAAGATTTTGGGGGACTTGGCAGCATCTAGTGGTGAGGACTGTAGATCGCAACTTAGCTGAAACTTACCCCAGTAAGAATTCCTTCAGTGTACATTGTTCAGGAGGTTTTTACCAGGAGCCGAAATATCCACAGAGGTCTTTCCCCTCCAAAACAAACAGACCAGGTGATTTAAAGTGGTAAAATCTGCTTTTTGACTCAGTGCTACAGGCTATGCCAGCACCTACTAATTTTTGCTCATCTTCTTTCTTAGATAATTAAGGAGCAAGAAATGCAGGAGGTTTTTTGCTGGGAGCTATATTATCCATAGAGGTCTCCTCCTTTCCAAAACAAATGTACCTGTTAATTAAAACCAGCAAAAACACTGAATAAACAAATAAGTGTTTTTCTAATGCAGTTTGGCTCGTCGCAAACAGGCCCCTAGCTCAGCATCTGCTAATGTGTGCTCACCCTTTTTCTGATCAGAAGCGTTTTAACCAGGAGCCAAATTATCCGCAGGGTAAAAACACTGAATAAAGCAGTTACACTTTAAATAATAACTAGTGTTTCTCCAACACTGTTTGGCTCATCGCGGAAGGCCTGCTAATGGTGGCCAACGCAAAAATGTGAATTGCTCTATCCAGAATCACTGCTTGTTTGTCCATTTTGAGCTGCTGTAAAACTATGGCAGTGCAACATGGTGGACTTCATGGGCGAGGACCCTTCTTATGTAGATATAAATGGATCATTTTAAGGCAGCAAAAACATGATGATTCCTACTTTCAGGTGATTACATATTAATGTCATTAATTTGTCTTTATATACCCCTAAATCGTACACTTGACCTTTAAATTCAGTGTAATGCAGAGTGAAAGTGTAATAAGTCACATTAAATGCTGGGACTGGGGCTGACTTGTGGCAATAACTTAAAGAAAATTGCTTTGTAGGATTTGTAAGAATGTAAAATTTAGGTTTTTTTATCCATCATTTTTATCACCTGTGATGTTTTCTTGTAATCCATCACCAGTACTGGCTTCTGTGCCAACTTTTTTGGCTGCCTCTTCATCGCCTGCTTCGTCCTCATCCTCACTCAGAGCTCCATCTTCAGCCTTCTGGCCATTGCTGTAGACCGCTACATCGCTATCAAGAACCCACTCAGGTGAAACAAAACAAACGGTCACATGCTGAAAACTAAAACAGAGACAGTTTCACACGCTGTCACTTTAACCAGGTTCACTAAGCAGAACTGGATGGAAACATTTTGAGCTTGATGCTCTTTTCACACACAACAAACCAGAGGAGTGTGGGTTAACAAATCACATGTGAGAGGTGTCCAAAGCACATATGCAGTGTAGCAAAACACATTGAATTATAGCGAGATGTTATTCAATTAAGGCTAATCTGGCCCGCTGTGGGCAGACATGGATATATGTCTCGGCAGGCTTTATTAGGTTACTGCGTGTGTGCTGTTGGAGGGGATTAAATCTGCTGAAGGCTTTGATCATTTTCACCCATGTAAATCAACACCATTCAAAATCTACTTCTTTAAAATGTCTTGCTTATTTTGCAGCTTACAACAAAGCGCCTCGTCCATTCTTTCTGCAGCAGGCATTTGACACACGGTTGACTCATATTGTGTAACCAAAGCCACCGTTGTTTAGTCACAGCTGCATTCTTCACTATTGCCATGAGAGGATATTTCATCGAGTAAGCCACAGCAGGTGACGCATTAGCATAAGCAGTTGCATAACGGCTTCTGCGTGTGTTTGTGTGCTCACCCTGGTGCCACAACCCCTGGCACCAAAGACGGGAGAGCTAATAATTCATCAGAGTTTTTTAGGAGGCTTAATATAGCCTACTGGCTGCCACCCGGGCCATGAAACATTTCAGTCACATGGGACAATGGCTGTAGGTGAGGCGATGTTACCAAGAATACTGTCATGCTGATTTTCTATTTGTAATCCTCAAACAAAATGTGTGCAGGCTCATGTGTGCATGATGCAATGGGCATGTTGCCAGTGCGGTCCACAGAAATCCCCATTAACTTGAAGATGTGGTGAAAAGCTGTAGCAGTTAGTTAGTTAGTTTACTCACACTACCAAATCAAATATGTCAGTCCAAACAATAGGCTGTAGAAAAAATGCTTATATATGATTAACCCATTAGCAAAAACATTATAAGGTAATGCAACTGACACAGAGTCCTAACATTCAGTAGAGGCTTGCTGGTGCGCCAGTAGTGCAAAACATGTGTGTAACATGTAAAAAAATGTATCAGTGTCCACAAAGACCCAGCTCAGTTCAGCAAATGAAAGGGATACTCCAGATCATGTGGTTGAATGATGTACTTATCCATGGTTAGTGTGTTACATACATTAGATGCTGGTCACAGTTTAGAGACGCAGATGCTAAGCTTTGACAAGCTTGACAGCAGCAAAACGTTATTCCTGTCTGCTTCTCCAAACTGGGAGTGTGCAGACTTCTATTTATTGTTGTAAATACACTGACTATGAATAATTACGTCATACAAACCCACTTCAAAATGTCAGAGCTATCCCTTTAAGTTAACAAATGACCAGAGATTGGATTGTAAAATACGTGTCCGTATCATTTCCCTCATGTTAGGTCATTAACCCACCTGAAATGATTTATATCATTCTGTATTTCATTGCATTTTCCCAGAAGCTCTTACATGAAACAAGTATGCTAGTAAATTAGAATATAGGAAGGAAATGCACCTTATTGCAAAGGAATGCACACTCACTCAGCTGTTTGCAAAGTCATGCATTAACACACAGTAACATTTCACAAAATTTCCACTTTACCCTCTTCTCTTGTAGCCAAAATGAAAGCATATTAGTGTAGATATAAACTGACATTGAAGGAGGGAAAAACATACAAAGCAATATTGGCATCAAAGCCCAACAGACATTTGCAAAGTCATAATGGATTTAGATATTTAAAAGACTTGTGTGACTTGAATGTGTCTTTAATTAGCAGACAAAAGAACTGGAGAGGTACTGGTCAGATTACCAGAAGTGATTACAGTGTATTCAAGAGCCAGTAATGCAACAATAAAATAATTTCCATCTCTTGCTTTGCTTATTAAATAAATATTGCATTTAGGTTTGAATGCACAATCATTTTCTGCTCATTTAAATCATCAAATATTGACTTTGCTCCACAGGGATACTACCACACTGAGATTAGATACAACAGAACAACCAGCCCTAACATGTCACTGTACTCTGCTCAACCTTTCAGGTATAACAGCCTGGTCACGGGAAAAAGAGCAAAAGGCATCATCGCATTGTGTTGGGTTCTCTCGGTGGGAATCGGCCTGACACCAATGCTGGGCTGGAACCAAGGTGGGAGATTCATTTTGGCAAAGGAGATATCTGTTTCTGTCTGTAGGTTTCTGAGATGACTTGTTACCTGAGTTTTGGTTGACATTTCTTTTATTGTCAGTGCCAAAAAAAAGAATTGTAAATGATAGTTCATCAGTAAACACATTTCCAAACATACCCTGCCTCAAGCCTCAACATCCTCTTATTGGAACAACCATTTTCAAAATCGTCTGACATATGAGAGGAGGAATGAAAAGACACTTGGGAAAAAATGTAGAAATGCATTTTTATATAACAGTATTTCTGAAGAAAAGTGCTCATATTCCCCTCAGTGCTAACAATTATAGGAAGTGCATCTGGCATTTTCATGATTGCTTCAATCTAGCAAACAAAGTGCTTCTTACTGCTGCAATGAGTTTTAAGAGGTCTGAAACCTGAACCATGCACATCAACTTCCAATGAATTTATGAAAAATGTTTTACAAATGTAAAGAGTTATCTCTGCTATAGAAGGAAAACTATTTGGTTGACAATTTAGAGGTCCAATGTCTAAGATGTAGGGAGATTTAGTGGTATGTAGTGGTGAGGTTTTCAGATTGCAACCAGCTGAAACTCCCTCTGGTTGTGTGCTATTTGCTTAACATATTTCTAACCGATTCTGATTTTTAGAGGTTTTTACTGTGAGCAGAATCATCCGCAGAGGTCTCTTCCTCCCCAAAACCAACAGTCCCAATTATTTAAACCATTGAAAAAGGCATTTTGACTTAAAAAATAAATATTCTCCAGCGTTGTTGGCATGTTGAAGAGAGGCTGCTAGTCCTGCAGCTGCTGATGTGCTCTTGAAGTGTTTTGTTTGTCCGTTCAAGACTACAATGAAAACATGGTATTGCAACATGGTGATCTCCATATACAGAGACCTGCTTCCGATGTAGATATATATGCCTCATTCCAAGGTAATGAAAATACAGCTCTTATTTTCAGGTGATTATACGCTAAAGACAACATACTTATTACATTATATTCCATTCCTGCCAACATATCCCCCTAAATCCAACACACCAAAGCTTAGAAAGATAAAATTTTCAATAAATACTCGTGACTCTATTATTCAGGTTGGAACGCCACCGCCACAGCCAGCAGCAGCTGCCCTGAAGGCTTGACTGAGTGCCTGTTTGAAGAAGTGGTAACCCTGGACTACATGGTCTATTTCAATTTCTTTGGCTGTGTGCTACTGCCCCTGGTGGTCATGCTGGTCATCTATGTCAATATTTTCATGGCTGCTCGGCGCCAGCTTCGCCTGATTGGGCTCAAAGTTGCACAAGCACCTGCTCCTGGAGGAATAACCACATCGTCCAACTCATCTCGTTCAACCTTGCAGAAGGAAGTGCATGCAGCCAAATCGCTGGCCATCATTGTAGGTTTGTTTGCTCTGTGCTGGCTTCCGTTGCACATCATCAACTGTTTTAACCACCTGTGTCCGGACTGTGGGCGCGCAGATATCTGGGTGATGAACATCGCCATCATCCTCTCCCATGCTAACTCTGTTGTGAATCCTTTCATCTACGCTTATCGTATTCGGGAGTTCAGGCGGACCTTTCGGAGGATCCTGTACCAGCACATCCTTGGGCAGAGGGATGGACGTGGGTTTGGGGGTAGGGACGGCAGAGGTGTTGGGAGCAGCAGCATCAGGCAGACTTCCCTCTGTGCCAGTAAAGAGGGTTTGTCATGTGGCACAGTAGTGAATAGCTACGTTCTGGACCCCAGTCCTGACCGAACTCCACCAAAAGCTGCTCATGAAGCCTCTCGCATTTGGACATCAAAGTTAGACACCGCACCAAGCAGCTACATACCCAATGGACACCAAATAAAAGGTAGCGCTCTTTCTGCAACGCAGCAGCAGCAGCAGCCATGCATCATGGGATTTGCTGCTCAAGATGGAGCCGAGTCGGTTACATATCTGAGGGGAGCAACAGATGTTTTGGAGGCAAAGGACAGTGGAAGCTGCATTGCTTTTGTTAATGTTCAGGCTTTCTCCCTAAACCAGACTGACTGTGTCCACTCAACAGAGCTTACAGAGGTCTCATGACAAAGATATTTAGCTATTTAAATATATTTCTATAAAACAAATAACAGTGTGCCAACATGAAAATGGATTAACAAAGCCTCTGCAAATCAACAGAAAGTCTGTTTTTGTTTTTGTTTTTGTTTTTTTATGTCAAATTAATTGTCAAGGGAAATCTTGGTGTGCTTTACTACTGGTTCTTTAAACTATCTCTGGGTTGGATCACATTTACTAGCATGCAAACCATACCACAGGATAAGACATGACACAACTTTGTCAGTTCATACCGAAATTAATTTTGTGTCCTCAGACAGCTCTGCTCAAGAAGTTCACACACAAATAAGACAAGCAGTTACACAAACAGTACATACCCATAAAAGCACACCAAACAGTCACGGCCATGGAACACATCACATAATATCCTCAAAAGCAGATTTTGATCAGCAGCACACTGGTTTGGTTTTGCAACAGAATCGACTGATTAAAAACCAGATTTTCAGCCTGTTGTGTTTGAATGTAGGGACTCTGAATTGCCTGGGGGGCAGAAGTTTGTATCCTCTGTTTAGAACATGCGAGAGTCTGAGCATGTGAATGTTAAAACTGGCTTACATTTTCTTGACATACAGTACAATAACATCTATGACAGGGTTTTTTTTTATATATACAAATGTCCCTTTATGTCAGGTTCTATGCCTTTTAAACAATGTGCATTTTTATGTGCAGAAAACAATGCTTTATCAAGTGTATTGTATCTTGCAATGCGTTTTAAGACACTTTAAACTCTTACATTTTTAACAGCTTTTTTGATAATGTTGCACCAGGTCACCTTTTGTAATGGTCATCTGTATTGTTTTTCTTACTGGAGAATTAAAAGTCTTAAATACTTATTTGTTCTTTTTTTCTCATTAAAACTACCATGAACCTATCAAAGTCAAGTAATCTGTGAAACCAAGAAAAACACCAAAACTTAGGTAATTTAACTTTTTTTAATCTTTACTCCTAGTTGTTTAAGAACAATAGAAATAAATGATTGTTTCATGTAAAGCACATTTGTAGTAACAATGCAGTGACATGTTTGTCCCATTTTACCTGATGTCTCAAATTATCTGTCTCTTTACCCTATATACACCGTAGACTCCATACTGTTACAGATAAAGCACTCATCGACTGAAATCCCAACAAGACTTGTGACTAATGGTCTAAATGAACCATTTAACAACTCGGGGATAAAACAATGACCTTCTGAAAGCAAGCATAAGCACCATCTCTGTGTAAAGATCTCTCTCTCGCTCTCTGTCAAAAAGTAATTTCTCAAAGTGCTGGATAGCTACAGAACATTTAATATTGCTAGTTTGGTCAGTGATTTGATAACTGCCAGGCAACATGTGTCTGTTGCTGGTTTAACAACTATGTTACATATGCGTCAAAGGCTCCGAATGTATACTACCAACCATCCAAAACAAAGGGCTTGTTTGATCTATTCAAATATCACTCCATATGTCTATAGTGCAGCTACTTTTCAGAGTCAACAGACATCATAAAAAAAGCACATACACACAGACACACATGACCACAGACTACTCAGCAAGAGGTGTTTACAGAGTAGCCTGGCTGCTGACGCCAGTCACTGAGCCTAATGCAATGGAAATCAAATGAAGGTTCATTTGATGATGTCTTTTATTATGCCATTACGCTCTCTCTCCTCATTAAAAAGGCCTCTCTTTGTGGGAAAGGCCTGCATTAAGCAACATTTACATGCCTTAAAGCAAACCCAGAGACATGTCTCCAGGAATAAACATATATGGGTATGTATGAAGCTCATGTACTGTACTGTGTGTTTATTCAAAAACTATGCACATCAGTTGTCTATTATACATTGTGGTCATGCCCAAGGATATTAAAATGAATTAAGCTATGTCATTTTAATGTTTTGTTTCTTTTATGCTATTTTGATAAGCCTGAGATAAGGGTTATGGAAATTATGGTTATGTGTGAATCAAGTCTGTGTCATTTCAAAGCAATAAAAAATAAAACTCCAAGTAAACAAGTGATGGTTGGAGGTTTGTACAATAGCAGCCGCTAAGTCTTATCTCACAGGCGCCAAAATTAATCTTAATAATCACACACAGGGCTCCACCAGAGTATGTGATGGTATGATGTCCCGATGTGAAGCAGTCCAGCGGATGTCTTAACAGTATGCCATTCAGTAATAAATTCCTGCATGGGAAGCATGATATTTGCATGGAAGAAATGTTTGCATGTTGTTTTAGAAAGAAGAAGCAAATTAGTAAAGTAACTAAATAACAGATTTGCCTAAAGGTAACATTTGTATTAGATTTCTCCTTGTGTTCTCTCTCAGACTGATGCACTGGAGACATGGACCCATAACATACAGAAAACATCCGGTGTCTCATATCTGGTGCTGTGGTTCCTAACCTTTTTTCCTTAAGGGACCCCTTGTCTATTATTGAGTAAACTGACCACCTCTGATTGAGTGACATTTTATGGATATTGCAATTAAATTCAATCAATAACAATAACAGAGCAGAACAACTCTTAAACCTTAAAGTTAACCCAAACTGTGAATGTAATAACTGCAGGAAGTTTATGTAAAACAAGATCATTAACTGTTAAAATTAACTGGAGATGTTTTTTCCTGATATAGGAACTTTTTATACAACTGTCTATATTGTGTTTTAAAAATTATACGGTCTTAATTAGCTTTTTTTGTTTAGATGAAGTGTTTTATTCTCCCTGATGCCATTATCCTACCAATTATTATTATTATTATTATTATTATTATTATTATTAGTCTGTTTTAAGTGTGTACTTTTCTAATATAGGACAAGACTGTTTAGCAGAGAGTGAAGTGAAGCCCAGCCCTGGGGCCAGTCATGGCCCTCAGACCAATTTTAAGCGGCCCTTGGCTTGACTTTCAAAATATACTCTAGCCTGCGACACAATATTTGTTAATCAAGCATGATCACTTTTACGCATTTTTTCCCTTCAGCTCACAATGGCGGGACTGTAATAAAGCTCATACACATGCATCAAGCAGGAACTAATGTGTTTTCATAAATAGATGGTAATCTAGCAAACTGAAGGGTTACCTAGCAGTGGACATTTCCTGCCAAGAAGCAGATATGGCCATAGCAAGGAAGTGTAAACTGGACAGTGAGGAGCGCTGCTTTCAGAAATGGTGTAAAATTGATTACATTTTCAGTGAAAGATGAAACTGTTGTATTTGTATTGTTTGTTTGTGTGTCGTTTTTTTTTAAATAAGCAATGTGATTTGAGAAACACTTGGCCATCAGGTATTTTCACATCATATAATTTCGCCCGCCCAAAAGGTTTGAAACCCCTGATATAGATATTTATAGGCATAGACTGCATAAACTCTTGCAATTCTAATTTATTGTTTTCTCGTTCTTGTGAATAAATCTACAAAAACAACTTGCAGTATATATTTTGCTTTCTTTTTTGTTTTTTTTCTTGTTAAACATACTTGTAGGCCCACCATAACTTTATCTAAAAAATCTGTTGTTTTTTCTTTTTTCCAGAACACATTAGCTGAAAAAATACAAGTCCCACAATGCACCGCGGGACGCCAGAGGAAACAATTCATTGAACCTCTGTTGCATTTTGGGTAGGCGGAAAAGGCTCCAAAAGGTACGCGATAGCGTCAAACGCACGTTGCATAGTCGGTGAAGAGGAAAAAACAACAAAAGAAATCAGTTTTCAAGGCAGAATCAAGGTAACCGTATGTACATATTTTCTAAGATATCATTAGCACTTAGTTTGCAGAACATGGCTGTTTGTCCGCGTTATCTACTACAGTCCATTCATTCAGTTGGCTAACATGGCTCCGCTTGTTTGACGAGCTCAAAGTTTTTCAGCAAAACTGAAACATAAATGATAAATTAATTGATGTTTTTAGGTTGCACGCGGCTTTGGGTTGTAGTTATTACTTCAAATAATGAATGGA
This sequence comes from Plectropomus leopardus, assembly GCF_026936395.1. Lineage (NCBI taxonomy): Eukaryota > Metazoa > Chordata > Actinopteri > Perciformes > Serranidae > Plectropomus > Plectropomus leopardus. The sequence goes on along the minus strand of NC_142195.1, from coordinate 18,098,368 downwards.
GGTTTTAGTTCTTGCTAGATAACGATAACGTTTGTGTTGTAAGTAACGAACTACCGTCAGCTAATGCGGCTAACTGAGCTAGCGGCTAAGTGTCTTTGATTTTACAAATAAATTGTTGATATGTAAGAGGCCTGAGTTTCAGCATTCCACTAAAGGTTTGTAAGTACTATCTATTTATGTTTTTTATTCTAATATCCTAGCCCATGGTTTCTACATTTTAGACTGGTTACGCTAGAAATACAGTATCCGAGTCAGAGCAGCATTAGGCTAATGCAAATAATGGATTCGCATAATGAAAGGGTTTTTACTCGCTCAATTTGTGTTTTCTCGGCACTTTCAATAGCATAACTTAGAAGTAAATACAAAATATTTCTGACATCGAGTTAGATTTTAGGAAAAGCTACGGTGACATTTATATTGAGACTGCATATTTTAATATTTTTGTGATTTTGTTGTTTCTCAGGAAGACAGTTGAAAAATGTCCATCGGCGTACCGATCAAAGTCCTGCATGAAGCAGAGGGACACATTGTGACTTGTGAGACCAACACAGGGGAGGTGTACAGAGGCAAGCTGATTGAGGCTGAGGACAACATGAACTGCCAGGTTGTTCCTTAATAATAAAATGTTGAATAATGATCATGAATGAAGCTCATCTCTACAGCCTGACGCCCCACACTGCTATGAACCATGTTTCTCTTTAAGTGTCCTTTACAATTTTGGGAAATAAATAGTCAAGACAATTTGTGTTTGTGAGCTCTTGGGTTTTGAATAATCCTGTAAGAAAGTATACACCCTTTAATATGATGTGTACCAAGTATATTTCCACTTATGACCTAAGAATGTAATTTTGCATTTACTATAACAGTAAGAAGATCTTAGAGCTAAAATGTCACTTTTTTTGTGTTCCCACAGATGTCCAACATAACAGTGACTTATCGTGATGGCCGGGTGGCACAGTTGGAGCAAGTCTACATCCGTGGCAGCAAGATCCGCTTCTTGATCTTACCTGACATGCTAAAGAACGCTCCTATGTTAAAGAGTATGAAGAACAAGAATCAGGGATCTGGCGCAGGACGGGGCAAGGCAGCTATTCTCAAAGCACAGGGTGAGTGTGAAGTTTTTGGACCTTTTTTTCTGTTGCAGCAGAATTAAAGCTTATAAGGAGAGAAATGCCTTTAACAAATGCTGCTGAATCCTTTATTTTATGAGGCAATGCATGCTATTTGTATTTTTAGATGTATCCAATATTTTTCCCATGTGTAACAAGGGCACAAAATTAGACTTTTCCCAACTTCTTTCTGACAAAAACATACTCATTTTACAAGGTAGGGATATTTTACTGCATAGTATTTTAACATGTTCTTCTATTATCAACCTCCCTTGCATATTTCCATTTACTTCACATGTGGCGAAATTAGTCAACTTCTAGTGAATTTCTATAATTTGTCATTTTGGTATAATTTGTCTCTTCCTCGTTTTTACCTGCAGTGGCTGCGAGGGGTCGGGGCCGTGGTGGAATGGGCAGAGGCAACATCTTCCAGAAGAGGCGATAATTTTTCTGTTTGTGTTAAGATTGTTGCATTGTATAGTCTTTTGTTCCTTTTTTAATTTTGTCTCCTTTGGATTGGATATCTTTGGTATTTTTTTTGCAATCCTGTGCTTTGCAGTTTAGTGCTTTACTTTCATTTTTTATGAAAATAAACATATTTCAATTTGATGCGTCCTGTCCTCCGTTTTTTTTCTACTTCCATATTCTTGGGGACTAGGGTTGGGCAAAATAAACATTATAGTGATATCATTATTGTAAAGTAGATATTGTCTTAGATTTTGGATATCGTTATATCATGTTGTCTTCCCTGGCCTTTCCCTGTCTGCTATTATTTGCCTTTTCCCACTTAGTCATCATTTCCACATTACTGATGATTATTTATCAAAGATCTTGTGCAAATATTTTGTGAAAGCACCAATAGTCCACCCTTCAATATTTGTAAAGTGAATTTGTTAAAAAATATATATTATGGTATTTTTATTTTCTCCACATAGCTCACCCCTATGTGACTGCTTCCCAAAAATGTGTTACCCAAAGTCAAGATTTTCAATGGCTAGTCTTTATTTGATCACCGTAGTTCTCTGCATCCTACCTGCCTAAGGTGGATTTTTCATCACAGAAAGATTTCTTGCAACACATATAAATATATATATATATAACATATATATTAGTTTTTTTTAATCATTTTGAGGGTTTGCAGTGTTGTTTTTTTCATGTTTTTATAATTTTGATTAAAAAAAAAAAGTTTGATTTTATAATGGAGTTTTTTTCTTTATCTTTTTTTAATTTTATTTTTAGTTTTTGGGGTGGTTTGTTCAATTATTCTTCATTACGGTACTCATATATTTAATACTTTTGAGTACTATTCCAGTGTGGAATGACTTTACTAAATAATCTAAGTACTCCTCCCACAAGAACTGGCCCATAGTAACATTCAAAATAAAATATAAAAGCTAGCAAACAGTAAGCAGAAAATACAACTAGCTAACAATAATGTGCAAAAAACAGGATATGGCATTTATCTCCCGTGGAGTCGATAGTATTTGCAATTCAATCTGTCTTTTTCCAACAAAATTACTTAGACGTCCTGCTCAGAGCCCACAAAGCTGCTTTGCTGGAGGGTGCACCTCTCTAAATAACCACAGGGGGGAGCTAGTCGGCCACAGAGTGCTTTGAAGCAGAAATCCCCAACAACCATGAAGTGTTTTTATTTTGAGGTCGCGAGTTAAACGAAAAGGAGAACAAAAGGCAGCTTACACCTCCTCCGCGGATAACGTTTTTTTTTCCCTGAGGCATATTGCTAAAACTACTTCGATTACCACACTGCCTGTGTAATTTCGCCAACACTTCCTCAGTGTGTGGCACGGGACCTGTGAGCTCAGCTGGGCTGGATTGGTCCATCACAACATCGGTTATCAGTCTCTCTCCGCTCCGCTGACAGCTAGCTAGCTGTCGCGGTACAGACGCTACTTACACCGCAGCCGACCGAGGAGAAGGAAACCCACATTTCTGACTTGTAGGCCGAATAAACAGGTGAAGGTAAGAGTTATTTTTTTTTTACAGATAGTATTTGGTTTTTACTGTCTACTGTAGCGTTGTCATCGGACGTTTCTCAGCCGTACTAGCATCCTTGACTCCTGCCCAACAACATCTGTATCTTGACAGCTGCTAGCGTTAGCTGAGCCGTTGGGCTCTGGGGCTTAGAGCTAAGTTAGCTCGGCGGGACGCTAACACTCGTTTTCCCCGTGAATTTGTGACACCGTCGATCAAAACAAGGTATTTCTTTTCCTGTCAGTGTTTACGGTAACTATGTCAATTCCCTTTTGTGTGTATAAGATAGCCGTCGCCGCACTAAGGGAGCCAGACCGTTGTTTGAATTTATGAAATTGCAGAGTTTAATGTAAGAAACGAGGTAATGAGTGCTGGTATAATGGACTGACTGCGCCAACATTTATGCTCAAAGTAAATTAATCCTGCTGTGGGTTTTAATGTAAACCGTCCCTGTTTACATTGTTATATTGTGTTGCTTGTAAAGAATCCAGAGTTGCATTGATGTGAAAAGGGAAAAAAAACATCTAATATCGTCCTGTAGGTCCCCTAACCCTGAAACCTGAGCAAATTAATTTTTCCCCTATAAAACATCGGGAGACGGCAACGAGCAATTTAACCTTAAAAAAATGCAAAAAAGTCATGAGGAAATTACTTGAAAATAAGCACAAAAAACAAACAAACAAGAAAATGGCAAACAAGAAAAATAATTTTAGATAAATTATTCTAATTATAAATACAGTTTAAATACAGACCCCCCCCCCCCTGGCCAACCTTAAAGATTTGTTAATTAATTTATTAGTCAATCCACAAACCTGCTCTGATAATCAATAAGGCTAATTGTCCAAGTCAAACAAAAATGCCAGACATTTCAGGATCCTATTTCTTAAAATATGAATATTGCTCGGTGTCTCGGTTGAATATCATTTTGGATATATTCAGGTTTTAGATTGTAAGTCAGATAAAATAATCAATTGAAGACATCAACTTGACTCATAGCTGACAATGGGTAAAAAACTCTGAGGAGTATATTTCACAACAGTGACTAATTGTGGTGTATTTTGTAGTTAAATGAAAGCACTGTTTCCACATGGCCTTTGTTGACAAATTTGGCAACATTTCTCTATTTTATGGAAGTTAATTGTTCTGTAAAAGCATAATCAAAGACAAGCATCCAGGTAATATCTGGTCGATTCAAGTAGTTGTCAATTATGAAATAAATTGCCAGCTAATTTGATATCAGTGAATCATTTAAGTAATTTATTAAAAGTCTAAAAAGTGTAATACTCTTATTAAAGCCTCTTAAATGTGAAACTTTTTTGGTTTCTTTGTTCCTCTTTGACAGTAAACTGAATAGCAATGGGTTGTGCACAAAACTAGACATTTGAGGATGTCATCTAGGGCTTTGGGAAACATTTATCACCATTTTTTCACCATTAAAAAAATCATTAGTTGCAGCTGTAGTTGGTAATAATGGTTGAACAACAGCAAAGAGTGTTTTAAAAGAATTTAATTGTGGTGTATTTTGGAGTAAATGAGTTGACTGCCAATTACATTTTTCAGATTCTCAGTAATATTCAGCTCTGTTTGTGTGATAACTCTACGATTAAGTTGGCCAAGGAAGCTCATCCCTCCATTTACAGGAGCTTATCTCTTGCACGGCTCTGCGGATCACTGACAGGGTTGCCCTGTTGATCTTTTAATGAAGCTGGGGATCCTCCTCAGCTCCAGATGGCCCTGTGTTGTACTTGTATGTCCGTGGGGCTGTGTCTGTGTCGTTATTAATGCTAACATGGCTTGGACCCCCAGCAAGCTCTGATAAGCCCCCCCGCCCAGATAGCGAAGGTCAGGTCACGCGACTTTTGTTACGATAAGAGGCGCAGGATGGCATCTGGAGTGAGGCATCATCTGTTGGAGTTTCATGAGGATCAAATGTAACTGCTTGTTCTTCAGCTACCTGCTGTGAACGCAGGGGTCAGGAAGTTTCGGACTTTAGCTTGTAGTTCAGTTATCACTGATACAGACCATCGTCATTTCAAGCTGTTTCGGCCCACCGAGGTCGGACGTTTTCTTTTAATCCATGGATGTTTAGCAAGGAAAGATGTAATATGTCACAAGTTTTGCAGAAAGGTTGAGTCCAGCGCCCTCCTATTTGGGTTTAAAGGTGACTGATAAAACTAAAACAGATTTGTTTACCTGTGAAATGTGTCAAAGTAGTTTTCTTAGCTTAGAAAATACTGGTTGTTGACACCAACACATTGAACCTCATGCAAGAAATGATTTACAAACGAATTTCCTCTCATTTTTGTTCGTATCCAACTACTGAATTTTGGGATTCACAGTGTTTTCTCATTTTTGCTCTTCTCTTGTGGTGTGGTCCAGAGCACTGATACCAAGAAAGAGAAAAAAACATCTTGTATTCACAGTCAAGGAATTGTTGCCAAGTGCAAGGAAAAATACGTTTTGCATTTTAGGAACATCTAAAAATTGCATTAATATCATCAAATTTATCAAATCAAATTTAGATAATGTTTCAGAGTAACGATGATGATGATTGGGTTATTGAATTTGCAGGTTAAAGGCCATTGATCCCAATAACTGTGCGTCCCTCAGTTGACCAGTGGTGGAATTAAACTAAGAACATTTACTCAAGTTCTATACAAATTTGAGGAACTTCTACATTTCAAAATTCAAAATTTTGTTTTTTGCTCACAATCCATATGAAACCATACAAGTACAGCTGAAACGATTAGTGGATTAATTATAAAATGGATTGTCAACTATTTTTCTAATTGTTTAAATCATTTTTCATGCAGAAACATTTTATCGTTCCATCTTGCCTTGCTGCCTTTCCTTTTAGTTATTTGAATGATTTGAATTTATTACATTTATTTAAAATATTCTGCATGAGCACTTTTACTTTTAACACATCAGTAAATCTCCCTGATTGTACCTCACATTTTCAAAGCAGAGACTTTTATAGTAACAGAGTATTTTTTACAGTGTGGTATGAGTATTTTTTTTTACTAAGGATAAGTAAAGGATATGAATATGTCCTGCTGCTGAGGCAGTAAACGTTTGTCTTTGCTGGGTTTTTGATTTTATTGTAACACTAGTACAGACACTCTGGATAATCACATTTACTTTGTTTAAGTTTATTTTATAGTACATTGATTTCACTATGGCAGAAATTCTTCTTCTTAATACTTTTTTGGTGTCATGTCTCCAGTCTTGTCCATGTGCCAGTCTTTGCACAAGGCACAACACCTGACCTTATATAGTGTTTAGGGGGTTGTTCCTGTGCGAATAGATGACTTACAATCGCATAGGGTTCACAATCGAGCAGACCTGGGTAAGAGCAGATTCGGATGGTTAAAAACGTTTAAAGCATTTGGATTCTTAAAAGAAATTTAAGAGAAAATACAAGAGAAATTTAAGAGAATGTTGCTGCAGGCTCGATGTCAGAAACTCATCTGGCGGTCTGCTGCCTGTTGTTGAATTCTCCTGCTACTGTCCGGCTGGCCAGACAATGACTGCAGACATAAAACCATCCAAAACAAAATGAACCACTGTCTGACTGATAGTCTGGGCTAATTTCCAAATCCCACTGGGCTGAAAATGAGTTTTGCAGAGATATTGTGTGTCTTACTATAAGTGATAATATCATATAAAGACCTTTTCCCATCACCAATTCAGAAAGTGCACAAAAACCTCTTGATGTGAATGGAAACAGACCTTGATGTGAGTCTTACAATTTATCTGAGATCAAAGTAGGTCAAGCTTGGTAAGTTAGCCTCTCTTCTGTGGATATAAAAAGCCTACTGTAGCTTGCGCAGTGCGACTATCATCCAGGGTCATGGCTCAATATTTTCCTCTAGTCCACTGAGGCTGAGTCCACTTATCAGGGCATATTGTGTTGCTTTGGTGGCAGTGATAGTGTGTGTTAAAAGTCAAACTGGATTTCAAGAGCTTCTTTTTTTAGCTGAATAAAACGAGGATCGTTTTACTTGAACAGTAAATGCCACAAGAGTATCTGCTTTTAAGAATGGTCAAGGTAAACTTAGAGGTCATACAGTGCAATTATGTTACATTAGATCTCTTCTAGAGATAAGCAACACTCTCAAAGGGACAGTTTACCCCCCAAATCCAAAAATGCATATGTTTCTTCCTCCATTTTCTGCTTTGTTGTGCTTTTTTTATCAAATATATATATATATATATATTTGGAAAAACTCAACAGCTATGTCTTTTTCCAGATATCATGACCCAGTTACTCAAGGTAATCCACAGACCTTGTTGTAAGCAGTTTCATGTAGGAAATGCATGATATTAAAAATTACTTGTGATGGAAATGTTACAGTATGTGGAAAGGGGCGAAAGAAACCAGTAAGAAAGTTCTTTTCTATACAGCAGATATGCTCAATATGAGTCTCTATGTGGATGTGTGGTGATACTTTCTCTCTTTTTGTGAGTTTACATTGCTATATATAGGCTGGCATTGGAGGTAGAGAGGCCACCTGGAGTGGGTGTCTCTTCCCACACATGGTCTTCATTCTGAACTTGGCTGGAGCTCCCAGTGTCTTGTTTTTCTTATGGCTTCCCTTTGTTTTCCTGCATCTGTGAGATTTACTCAGCTCCCACACACTGCCACAATCCTGTCAGAACCATGACGAAAATCAAGGATCTATCTCTTTCTCTCTTTTCCTCCCTCCTTTCCTTCTCTCTCCATTCCTCTCACAGATAATAAGCAGATAAATAAGATGAGTGGACCCAGAGATGGAAATGGCCCTCTTGAATTAATGCAAAAAAGGCTTTGGTTAGATGCGGTACATATAGTAATTAACCATGTTGTATAACTGACATCAAAAGCAGACTGAAATGTTACTTTTATAGAGGCGTCAAATCTGTCCACTTAGAGCCGAAGTTTGTGATACTAGACGTTTTTGCATGCATTAATTAGCACTTAACAGAATGCGTGGAAGGAGTCCAGACTCCACGGATGTTTCATACAGAAAGAGCTGTGCCTGCTTATGTTTCACAGCTAGTGAACAGCATCTCTGATTGTTTTTTCCCCACACCCGTTCATTACACCCACAACTTGGTTCATGCTGGCCTGTCAAACACTGTATGTGTTCCAGCTGTGTGCAAACGTAATTAAATGTTAGTTGTGCATATAAATGTATTCATACTTTGTCACAGTTATTCTAGGCTAAAGAGATACAGTTAGCCTCTGTTTTTTTTGTTTACCTGGACCAGCCTTAAGTCAGTTCCTGTATGGCCACAGTTGTAAAACAGAGGGACATTTACTGGGCATTGAGATAGGTAAAGGAGGGTACTTCAGGTAGAACAAGTTTTTGTTCATCAATATTTGTTCTCTCTTCTTGCATAATGTATAGGCTGCTGTTTGTTTAGGCCTCTGCCAATAAAATCCAGTTTTGGTTGCAAAGATGTTGTTTAATGTTAAATGAAACATTAGTACTAAAATGGGATGTTTGTGTTGGTTAAAGGGTAAATTTGCCATATCGCCAACCCCTGATTACATTTGTACTGAATATAGTGTTATATTGTTTTGAATCATATTTCATCCATTCACATCATGTTTACTATACTTCCAAACGAGGTGGTGGCTTTTCATATCACTGGCGCAGCTTGTAATGAGATGTCCTCTGTTATAGAGTATCTTGGTTATCAACTTGAAACTCTTCTAGTCAGAGTTTTCAGCGAAGTGGTAACCTGAGCCCGCTTAAACAGTGTGGGGAGTGTACACAAAGCCATAAGCCATAATAAAGCATGAATCTTGTGCTGTATCGCAGACATGGCTGTAGGTAAGATGGCTTGAAAGAGAATGGAAAGAATAGTAGATGTATCTTGATGGCTCAGGAGCATAAATTTGGAGTCATCTACTTTGGATGTTGGAAAATGCAAAAAAATTGTATGACACATCCTTAACCAGAGGGGATACTCTGTGGTAGGGTAAACTGGCCATGGATGACTGCCACCTTGTCAGTAAAGAAGGAAGTGGAGTCAGCCAGGATGGAGGTGGCTGGTGATGGATACAGCGTTATTGTTATTCCTTATCCTAGAAGAGAGTGATTGTACTCTTTTTTTTTTTAGCGTAGCCATTTAAGGAGGATACTGTCCAAATAAAGCACAATATATTCATTCTGTTCATTTGTCAGTTTGCTCTATCTGGTATTTTGTACGCTTTAAGGCAGGGAAACTCAACTTGCTTTTAAGACATTTTTAGGATGTTTCTAGGATTTTAGGATGTCTGTAGGAGTTTGGGACATTTCTAGGATTTTAGGATGTTGCTAGGATTTTAGGACGTTAGGGGCTTAGCTAGGACCTCTGTGTGGGGGTGCGGGGGATCCTCCACTGGCAATCCCCAATGTGAACCCCAACCAAAATGGTTGGGGGCTGTGTGGGACCCTATTTGATGGGCCATGAGTTGAGTGTAACTGCTTTAAGGACTTCACCTGTTGCTATAGATGCCTGAAAGGCCAGGAATCGTTCTCTGCAGGTGTTTTCTTATTCTGCAATTTTATCTTGTTTCTTAGGCACCGATTCCCTCTGAGGTTGTCATCTGATGGAGCAGTGGTTGTCAGTCTTTGTGAAGAGGCACCATGTTTCCTTGTCATGTCAGCCCCTGGCCCTCTGCTGAGCCGCCGGCCTCCTGCGGTCATGCACCCCCAGCACAGCCCTCACAGCCCCTGCCTGATCTGCTGTGCAGCTGTCCCGCTCCACCTTCAAACACCCACTCTGAGATGCCCTCACCAGACCCCATGGAGTCCCTCATCGTGGTCACAGAGTACGAACCCAGCAGACCACCTGGAGAGGCTGGAGAGGAGGAGGTAGGATGACACACACACACACACACACACACACACACACACACACACACACACACAAATGATTGATCTGTTACCATGGATGGTGTTATATTATATAGGTAATACTATCATCATTTATCTTGTTAAGACACAAAAGAAGGGAGGCAAAGAGTGTATTTAATTTTATTATATACTAAAATAAGCACAAACTGCATTGTCTTATTTAAAGTTGATACAAAGAATACATATTGACCATTATTTAGTACCCATACAGAGACAGCTCTTCATATGTAGACGTGCAATTAGATCAATAATTGAGATTTTAATGCATCACATTTCAGGTAGAAGAAATGGACAGTTCTGAGACGCCCGAGCCAGCTGCCTCCGTGACGGCATCCTTACGGACTTCTTCTTGCGACCTGCTGTCCCACACAGTCGGCCGGTCAGAGGCTCTACAGCCCGAAGGCCAAGAGCAAAGGGGAAGGTTAAACCTGTCAGACCGGAAGCTGTCTCTGCAGGAGCGCTCGCAAACTGCAACATCACCCTGCAGCTCACCGGGACTCAACGGGCGCTATATTTACCCATCCTTACCCTACTCTCCCATCACATCACCCCACTCATCTCCACGCTTGCCCCGCCGGCCCACTGTGGAGTCCCACAGTGTGTCCATCACAGACCTACAGGTATGATCATACTTTGAGACTAACATGGTTCCAGTGTTTGAAATTGTGTCCTTGCCTGGGACAACAAACCACTAACACAAAATAATGCAATAATTACAGTAAGTCAATCAAGAAATCCCAGGACATCAGCTAATATGAGTCCACAGCCAGTGTAATAATAATTCCGATTATATAATTTCTGGTCTCTGCACCATCTGACCAGTGAATTCCCGTAAGGACTGTGCAGTGCATAAAACATTGCACATGAATGAGCAAACTAGCTCATGTCCAAACAAAGCCAGGCTCATCTTGAACATCTGTTACTTATCAAAATATCAGCGTCATACTTGTCTGAAAGTGAGCAGAACTACATGTGCATTTGTCTTAAAAGCAGCAGCAGACTGGTACAGCCTGCAAAGGTAAGGTCATAGATAATAATAATAGATGTAGATAATAGCTGTTACACATAGATGCAGAACCTGTAAATGTCATGTACAGTATGTAGAATCTCTCTTAGAAGCTGCAGAGGTTGTCTTGTATGTCTTTTTTTGTTGCTTTTTTCTTTTACAGAATAAAATACACATAAATATTAAAGAAGGAGACCTATTTTAAAATATACTCTTATGGTGGAGACTTCCTTGTCAGTTGAGTGACATCACTGTAAGTAAATTATTACATAATGCTGTTAGTCATGTAGTTCCTGTCAATTCTGTATATTCATATTATCTTGTTGTCTTTCTTGCCGCTTATGTCTTTTAATAGTCTATTCAAGAGAGTAACAATCAGATGAATTACATTTAGAAGTGTGTTTTAATGAAGAACCAGTTAGTCAGAGCATCCTGTTTGTATGAATCATTTCATGGGTTCAGTTTGTCCTCAGCACTGAATCCTAGCACTCATTGTCTAAGGGCTCATTTATGCTCAAAGTTAGATATGGTCAACCTTCTTTTTGTTCTTTGTGTTCATTCAGTCCATTTTTTGTCCACATTTTCTGAAAGCTTACAGATAAGGATGAAATGGAGCAGTACCACCACAGATCATTGGTGCAGTGTAGTGCAAGCGAGATACAGCCTTATGAGACAACAAGGACAAGGACAAAAAATAGGCAAAAAGGGACACATTTGTAATATAACATGTTGCAATGTATTTATTGGACTCACAGATCAATACTGTCTACATCCACAGTTCCGTTAACAGCCTCCTCCACTGTTGTCTTATTTGTTGTTGTGGAAAACTTGTTATAAAATGATAGTTTATTTATCCGTGGTACTATCTTACATTTAAAACATTACTCAGCTACTGCATCAAATCACGCCCCCCTAAAAAGTGTCTGCCTGTAAAATTTACTGGATTTTTTGGCAACTAGTGTCAGTTTGTGAGTGTCACAGAGATGACATTCAGTCGTTTATGCAAGTGCTGTTAGATAAAATTGGCAATTTCAGTGGACAATTCAGTAGTGTAATGTGAAAGTGAGATGGAGAAACCAGCACAGAAAAACCCTGTATGATTGAAGAGAAAAGGAGGTTTCAGTAAATATTTATGTACTCTGACATTGGTTATACTCTAGTCAGATAAAGCTTCTTATCTGCAAACAGGTCAGTTGCTCAAGGAATTTAAAGTTTAGTGCCACTATGAGACCAATCATAAATCCTACAACAAGTTCATGGGTGAAGCCGTGTTTCTGCATTATTATCATCATTATGTCCTGAACCTTTGCAGCCCTTGGTGACATGCTGACTCCCTATATTGGCACCCAGTCATCAAAACTTTAAGCACCTCTGTGGTGAACGCCAAAAAATATAGGTTTTCTACAAAACAGTGATAGCTGGGCAACACATCTCACCTCTCAAATCTCAAATCTGGATTTGTAGAGGTTTCACTTTGACTGAAAGGTAGAAAATGACAAACTGAACTGGGACAGTGATTGTAGAGTCTGACACGCTGACAAGCACAGAAAATGTGTCTCCAGTTGGCAGATATCAAGCACCCTTGGGAAATCCATTGCACAAAACACTGCATGCATGAGTTTCTTTTGAAATGTAAAGGAGGAAAGAGGAAATCTAATAGACAGGATTTCATCTGGTGTGTTAGGAAAAGCAGATTTTATAAGAATGCTCATGATGTATTTTAGTGCTACAATAGCCAGTGTGATTTCATTTGAAATAATTTTTTCCTTTTTTCTCTTACCTCCCTCTCTCTCTCTCTTTCTCTCCAAGGACTGCGTTCAGCTCAACCAGTACAAGCTGAAAGACGAGATTGGAAAGGTACCATCAGAGACAACTCACTGATTGCTCCATTTCACTGACTCTTCATCCATTTTCCTCTCCCCGCCGCCTACTGCATGTCTGTCAAGTAGCACACATCATCAAGGACATGCAGTAACAGTCTCTGCCATCCACTCTCCCGGCTGTCCTCATTTCCCAAACTCTGTGTGAACTCCCAGGCCATGGGAGAGTTGGAAGATGGGTGAGAGGCTGGTATAAATAGCGCTCTCTTAAGGGTTGGCTTAGTGGATACAAGTATGTGTGTGCGTGTACAGTTTTAGTATTGTGGGTTTAATAAGACAGAATGGCTGCTGTGAATTTCTGCATGAAGGTAGACACGTTAATGTGTGTAGTTTTGTGTTCAGCTGAGACAATTAGAGGCTTTCAGGACTGTTGGAGAGGCTCCTGTTATCAGATCATCTCTGAGACTGTAGGATGAGGTCTGTGCTGCCTCTCCAATCTGCTCCCCCAGCAGGAACTGATCCTGCTCCCTCTTCATCTCTCTGTCTCTCTCTCTCTCTCTTTTTCTCTGTATGTTTTTGGGCATGAATTTGTGCACACAGGCTACTAATTGGGCCTCTTTTTTATCCTGAATTTCTTGTGTGTGGGCAGGCAAGCTTGATAGCGTAAACCAGATCCAGTTTCCTTAATTAGCCTGAAATCAAAAATGAAAGAGAGCGGGAGAGATGATTTGAATTTCTGTGTTCTCACTTTGAAGCAGCTGGTACTCTTGAGCGTACACTGTCAGCCCACACACTTCCCTTGTGTATGTGTGTGTATATGTTTGTGTGTTTGTATTTATTTAGATTGCTTTGCACCAGAGTGTTAGTTTTCCACATGAAGAATGACAGCTGCTCTATCTCTCTTTGCTGGCTGCTGTTCTCTTTTCTGGACCAGGGCTCCTATGGTGTTGTCAAACTGGCTTACAATGAAGATGACAACACATACTACGTGAGTTCTTCATGCACACACATACACAGATGTGAACCCCTCCCCAAACTGTTAACGCTGTCTCTGTTTCTCTCACTTCTTTCTCAGTTGTTATCACTTGTCACACCCAGACACACAGATAAAACTATTCACAATCAAACCCCCCTTGTCACACTTACTGGTGCGATTTCATGTGAATCCTCCACATATGAGAACATCTTCAGTTAATTGTGCGTCGCTGAGTTCTGTAATAACACACCAGCTTGAGATTTTCTGTTTGCTTTTCATGATTATTGGTATAATTCTCATTAAGCTGCATGATGTTGACAGGCGACGACATGAGGATTATTTTAATATTCCTCCCAAGTGACAAAGCCCACATGCCTCATTCAGTGATTATATCACTGCCAGAATAACTGAGGGCATTGAGAATATGAAAAAAAGTATATTTTCGCAGAACAGGGAAAATATCCAGCGAACAATGTAGCTGTCACACTTTGTGCTCTTTGTTCAACACTGCCTCAGTGTTTGTCAGCTACAATAGTTGTTCCCATGTGCAAAGACTGCCAAAATTAAGGCAGAGCAATGAAATGACAGGGTGTCTGCAGGTCCTTAAAAAGTCTTACAATGTGTTAAATTCAGTTGTGTAAATTATATTAAAATGTCTTAAATTTAAAATTTTGAGGTCTTTATTGCAGCTAACAATTTTTATCTTATTTAATTTATCCAGCTGGTAATTCAATTTTGTCAAAATGAGTCCTTTTGTGTGAAAGTTGACATTTCTGATTGGGATTGTAATTACAATTATTTTTATTATTGATTAATCTCTATCCATTATTTTCAAAATTAATTAATTTATCCTTTATTCTGTAAAATATGAAAATAATTGTGAAAACTTCCCATCATAATTTCCCAGAGCCCAAAGTTACGTCTTCACATTGCTTCTTGTCCAACCACCAACACAAAACACAAAGACTCTTTATCTATCATTAAGAATGACAAAGAAAAGCAGCAAATTCTTGAATTAAGTAAGCTAGGACCAGCAAATGTTTGACAATTTTGCTTAAAAAATGACTTAATTGATAATCAAAATAGTTAGAGATTAATTTTCTTTCAGCTGACTAATCAATTAATCGTTATGGCTCTGTAGACCCTAAAACACTCTAAAAACCACATACCAACATAAAACCTACCTCTGCACAGGACCACATATATACTATTTACCTTTATACTGGTAATGCTTGAATAAGAGAAGGATTATTTGTCCAAAAATCTGTCCTAAATTGGTTTAAAATTTATCCTGAAAAAGTCTTAAAAAGCATTAAATAGTGTCTTATGCCTGTAGACACCCTGAATAAATGCAATCACACATTAGTTATTGGAGTAGATGTCTGAAAGCATCTTTTATTTGATCTCCATTCCCAGTTTTCTAATTCTTTCGTTTAATAGTTTTTAGAAGGAAAAACTCTGAGAAATGCTGTTTTATTTAGCAAGTACAAACACTTGTATTACAAATGTCGCAGTCCTGTCACAGACCAGGCAGAGTGGCAGAAATACTAGTTTCTTTAGCCCTGAATGTGTTTTACGTGTATCCTTGTATTATTAA
Organism: Plectropomus leopardus; assembly: GCF_026936395.1. Classification (NCBI taxonomy): domain Eukaryota; kingdom Metazoa; phylum Chordata; class Actinopteri; order Perciformes; family Serranidae; genus Plectropomus; species Plectropomus leopardus. Next base: position 18,082,978 of record NC_142195.1, on the reverse strand, counting down.
GTGGATTTAGCCATCCCAAAACTGCAATACTGTCTCAAAGTATATAAATATTGTTTCAAATATATTATATGAATTACAACAAAATATTATTATTGGGTTTACTTTACATTTTCATTTTTTATATGAGGAATGATGAGGCCATGTGCATTACATGCACGCATGTAATTTATCATTTTGCACCACTGTTTTTCTTTTGTGAGTCTAGCTTTTGTAATCTTTTGTGCTGACGATGCTGGTTAGTGTTAGCAGTCACACAAGATTTTCAAGGTGAGGAGATAAATTTATAGGCACAGAGATATTTATCCTTAGATGTGTGAGTGTGTGCACTGTCAGATAAGCCTCGTCTCACTGTGCTGTGTCTCACTCTTCTTTTTTGTCTACCTCTCTGTTCATCTTTTCTCTGGATCTCTTGCCCACTGGGCTCTCCCACCCGCTCTGCCTCTTTCTCTTATCCCCCCCCGTCCAAATCCATCTCCTGTTCTCTCCTGTAGGCGATGAAGGTGTTGTCCAAGAAGAGGCTGATGAGACAGGCGGGTTTCCCACGTAAGTCTGGAGCCAGGGGCAGATGGTTTAAACAGCAGAGAGCGCAGTCTTTTATAATGCTTCAGTGGTACATGAACACTGCATACCAGTACTGAAACCCACCCTGTCTTCTGTGCTATACTGTCTCTCTATCATCTGTCACACATGCCCACCCTCATTGTCCCATATCTCCTCTGTCCATTAGGGAGGCCTCCCCCTCGTGGAGCCAGAGCAGCCCCGGAGGGTCCCCCTCAGCCCAAAGGACCCCTGGAGCGAGTCTATCAAGAGATTGCCATCCTGAAAAAGCTAGACCATTCTAATGTGGTGAAATTAGTAGAGGTATGTGCTGTTAGATATTTTGTCTGTTTCCATTTATTTTTAATCTGAGAAACACATTTTAGACAGAATCTTGTGCCACGATTAATGTTGCAACGGTCTGAGATTCCCATGGTAAATGTGTGCATGCATGTGTGTTTACACTGATTTCCATTTCTCTGATTTGGTGCCAGGTTTTGGATGACCCCAGCGAGGACCATCTGTACATGGGTACATTGTGGCCAGACAATCAGCCTCTAGAACAACACAAACACACACATCATACAGTCATATAGTAATGCATAAAGCAAGCGTAAAACAAAGTTTTTTAAATTCATCTTGGGTTTTTTTTAGATTGTGTCTTTGTAACACTAACCTTATCTGTGTTTTTGTCACAGTGTTTGAGCTGGTCAAGCAAGGGTAAGCTAAAGCCTCTTTTATGGTAATGATTGTGTCACTGGAATGAGCTCAATCTCATTAGTTATGATTGCTAATTGTGTGTGTGTGTGTTTATGTACTCAGGGCTGTGATGGAGGTGCCGACAGATAAACCTTTCAGCGAGGACCAGTCACGCTTTTATTTCCGAGACCTGCTCAGGGGAATCGAATACTGTGAGTCTGTCAAACCTCCTTTTTTTCCGCTCCGTGTATGACTGCATGGTAGAGCATTAAGAATGAGGGTGATCAGGGTTGTGTATCTGTCCCTCTCAGATGATTTGTGATGCTTTTAGATACAATTTGATATAAAAGTGATATATCACTACTCATCCAGCTGCAATAAATATAGGTTCTTGTCAGATTCAATTTCAATTTCAACTCGTAGCACAAAATGGATATTTAGAGAAAAGAAATTTTCGAAGTTGTCCAACACAGATTATGAAAATGTATTGTTAAAGGCGTGGTAATATTACTATTAATATCAGATAAACAGTCAATATTACCAATACAGATTAATACCTCCTTGAAATGAAACAATTTTATTGCAAAATTAATTAAGCTTAAGGGATCCTTTAGATCTTGTAAATGGGGTATATGAGGTGCTTATTCACAGTCAGTGTATTACATACAGTAGATGGCAGTCGGCACACCCCCAGTTTTGAGAAACAGGGTGGAGTCATAGACAGAAGCTAAGCGATGTACTGCTGAGGAGAGGTCAGCATCACAGCGTATTTTAGCCACCTAAAAAAAGTAAAAAGTTACATGAAAATGACTTGAAAATTAGCACAAAAAAAAGAAAATTAAAAAACAAAAACAGAAAAGGAAATTCCTTTCAATGTTTTAAATACTTGTGAAAGGGGCCCAAATGCAGCAAAAGAAAAACTGATGTCCATCCAGGTTTCAAAAGGTTCAAAATATATTGTGAAGTGTAGGTGTTACATTTTTAGGGGGGGGGGGTATGTTTTGCTGCTGCCCCCCTCCACAGCTGTGCATTGCTTAGCTTCCTTAGTCTTTACTGCTTTTGGGGTGTCTTGCTCAGTCAGTAGAGTGGTTGTCTACCAACTCAAAGGTCGGTCAGCATTTGTAGCCCAAGGGCAAGATACTGAATCCAAAAATGCTCCTGTCTGAATGGGTGTTTGTGCTGTAAAGTCCTTTGAAGACTAGAAAAGCGCTATTTAGTTGCAGTCCATTGGCTTTCCAAACTGAAATGTGCAGACCGACGCTGCACTCACTATGGTTAAGTTAAGATTCATACTATCCCTCTAATGCACAGTCATATCCCATAATTAGCTGCACATGCCTGTAGTCATTTTCTAAAAGATAAAGGTCCATTATCTACTGAGTTGTGAATGTCTTATTTAAAAATTTAATCGTGGTATCAAGATGAAGCTCTCTTATATCTAGATCTGCCTTCATCCTACAGCTCTTACCTTGCCATTAACACAGGTCCTTCGTCTGCACTGTTCTTGACTTTAGCCACCCACGAGACTCATGTCACATCACCTCAGTGGCTCTCAATGTATTTCACCACAGGAGAAGAGGTTTCGCAAGAATTGTGGTCTAGGAGAGTAGTACTGAGGGAAAGAGAGGAAGGGCTCTGCATCAGAGACACTGAAACTGTCAGAACCTTAATTTTGTCTCACTATAAGTAAACGTAACTGAACGAGGCTTGCTAGTGAGGTTATAAACACCATTTGACGGCTGTAATAGAGTGGTGAAGGGGTATCATATTTTTGTAGGCCAACCGGGAAGTTACCGTCACACTGGTTCCTTCGTCAAAAACCTTATGAGATTTTTGAATGGGATTTTCTGTTATCGCCAAAAATAAGCTCTGTGACAAACAGGGTGCTAGCTGACTTCCGTGTTTTAGGACTCATGACTTCATCACTCTATTGCGGAAATGTTTAACCAGCTTTCTGTCTAAGTGCACTGACAGAGTGCCAGAGATTCCTCCACATCCCATCAAGCCAACAACTGATTTGTTTACAATTAAAAATGTATGTACTGAAAATTTTCAAATGTGATTTTTAGTCTCCAGACTGTAAGACTCTGTAAGCGAGTATCCATGATCTCTTAACCATAAGCAGGGTACCTCAGATGGGATCTTGTTGCTATAATATTTTCTTATTAATTCTGTTTTAACAGTACATTACCAGAGGATCATCCACAGAGACGTCAAACCGTCTAACCTGTTGGTGGGAGAAGACGGACACATTAAGATAGCAGACTTCGGAGTCAGTAACCAGTTTGAGGGGGCTGATGCCCTCCTGACCAGCACAGTGGGAACGCCTGCTTTTCTGGCCCCTGAAGCGCTCTCAGAGACCAGAAAGAACTTCTCTGGGAAGGTGAAGGAGCAGCTGGCCAAACAGTGCCCTCTGGGGATGATTTACAGAAATGCATGAACGCTTGTTTTATTTTATACTTAATCTATATGAATCCAAATTTCATTAGTATTCATACAAAGTTTACTTCCCTAGTTGTCGTATTGTTCTGGGGACTGAATGCTATTTGTTTGGACTTCATCTGTCATATATTGAAAAAACAATCTCTTAACATAAAATCTTTTATCATGTTTTTCTATCATGCAGGCGTTGGATGTTTGGGCCATGGGAGTGACACTTTACTGCTTCGTCTTTGGAGCGGTGAGTGTGTGCTTTGGCAAAAATAGATACAGTAAATACAGTGACTTTGTTGTTGTTGTTTTTGGGGTTTCTACAGATTACAATCTGCTGGACTTCACTTAAAACCTTTCATCCACAGTGTCCATTTATGGACGAGCGTATCCTTAGTCTCCACCAGAAAATCAAGACACAACCTGTGGAGTTACCTGAACGGTCAGTTCTGCTCCTCCAGTCATCCTCTGTCAAAAGACTATCACCACCCAGGGGTTTTATTTATATGATTAAATGGCTGTTCACTTCATCTTTTATTTCATCAGATGATAAATGCAATTTAAGTCTGTAGCTGTGAATCTTTCTGTCTTAACAGCGCCGACATCTCAGATGATCTCAAAGATTTGTTGCTGAGAATGTTGGACAAGAATCCAGAGACCAGAATATCAATCCCACAGATAAAGGTAAACACGGCTTTTAAACTGCTGGTTTCCATTATTTTGCATTTAAGCACATTCAGTTTTACATAGTGTGCCACAAATCACCTAACACAGAACTTTTTTTTGACTGTGGAGCACTTTGAATAACATTTGCGTATGATAAGGTGCTATACAAATACATTTGCCTTTCCCTGTTCTGCCTGTGAATTAATATAAACCATTTTTTGGTTGGAGGAAATTCATCTTCCAGTTTTGAATTGAAATGTTTGTCAGCTTAGATACAGATTTATGGCCAATCTCTATGTTTGTCTGTTCATTTAATTTGAAATATGACAGTTATAGAAGTCCATCAATGATGTGCTTGTCTTGTTAAAAAAAATGTATCTTGCATAGCTTTACTTGATCTACTTCAAAAGGGCTTTGCACTGGCATCATTTCTTTAAAATGTGTCCTAGTGTGCTTTCAGAGACATTGTTTCTTTGGATTAATAATAAAATACATAAAGAACTCCTTTCTTCTGCTCGCGTTTGTGTCCAGGTGCACCCGTGGGTGACGAGGCATGGTGCTGAGCCTCTCCCTCCGGAGGATGACAACTGTTGTATGCTGATTGAGGTGACGGAGGAGGAGGTGGAAAATTCTGTTAAACACATCCCGAGCCTGGCTACAGTGGTGAGTTTATGAACTTGTTTTTGTCTCGCATTAATAAACAACAGTCGTGCCCAGATTTGATTTGTTGCCTGGTGTCATTATATCAAATATCACCAATGGGTGCAATTTGTTTTCACTTCAGCTACTCTGAGAGAGGCATGATAGTGCGTCATGTCACCTATTGAGACTTCACTGAGAATGAATGCTTCTCGGGAGCAAATTAAGCAGTCATTCTCTGTTCATTTCTGTTAGATTAAAGGATATTTATCAAGTTTTTATATTACATTTTTTATGCCACATTTCAGTCACATCACACCACCCCCACTACACCTGTACCACCTACCCGATTGCCCTTTCATTTATCAGCTCTTGTGCTAGAGCTGATGTATGAGTCATTTGGTCGCGTCAATTTATTGTAATTAGTTACATTAGGTTATATGAAATGTTGCAAAAGACTGTGAGTGTTTCGGAAGAATTGTAATTATTTCAGTATTTGTTTTGCGTCAACATCTCTAATTAGCAGTTAAAGGTCTAGTGAAATCATTTTTATTACAACAAAATGTGTCAGTAGACTAAAAAAAAACCCAATTTATTCATTATTCTGGTAGGCTACCAAAAGTTAGATATGTGAATATTAATAATGATTATAATTAAAACAATCTGTACTTGGTGTCCATGTATTGATACAATATTGTAGGGCAAAATATTGTGATACTATGCTTTATTGATTTTCATTCCACCTTATATTGTGTATTAGTTATATTGCTGACTTATTTTGTTTTCAGATTCTGGTGAGAACGATGCTTAGGAAGCGCTCCTTTGGGAACCCCTTCGACTGGGGCCGTAAAGAGGACCGCAGCAGTTTGTGTGCTCCGGGGCAAACACTCACGTAAGAATTGTTTACAGACACACTACAGACTCTAAACTCTGTCTCTAGCAACGGTTCTCCAGTAATATTAGGAGTAAAAGTACTCGTAGCAGTTTGCTGTCTCTACCGCATTCTCACTCAGAGTTGCTGGGTCCTCTCAGAGGACAGTATAGCCAGCTGATGTCTTTCAAGCATCCTGTTATTATTTCTCTTCTCCCTCACCTGCCCTGCAGGAAAGGCAGAGCAGGCAATGTGAGATACTGCTACATTCATTGTAACCAGCGAAGGTAAATAACTTTAGGATAATTCTTGCCTGCTGTAGTACTGTTTAAGTACTAGATAGTATACTTTTATACCCCTGGCATGACATAAGCAGCTTCATTTTTTTCTCAGTATGCCTTTAATGGTCAAATACTCAACGTGCAACGAGTTTGTAAACTAGCATGTGCTGGTTTATAAATTGTTTGGACTGTTGGGTGTTTGGACAAGCCATCTTAGCAGATTGTTGTGCTGTGGTCTAGAGTCTGTCATAAATAAATGACTCACTGTGTATTTCATGTCTAACGGTGCTTTTGGTGAAGCTTGTGGTGTGTAATGTAGAAAATTCCTACTTGACTGTACAACAAATTATTGCAATCATAGTTATTTAGATAGTTGAAGATGAATTTTACTGTATGAACAAGGTCAAGTAAACAGAGCTGTGGATAAATATTTACAGAAATCTATATATATGTGTTCTCAGCATCTGATCTGTGGAATTATACATAATATCATCGGGATGGAAAATATCATTAAAGGAATATTACACCTCCCAAAGACCATTTGTATATCAATTACTTACTCCATATAAACTTTAATTTGTGACGAATCCTAAAACAGAGAAAATTCTTGATGAATTAAAGTCATGGGTGACTGCATTTAACAATAGCAAAACTATGTCAAAACATCCGTTTAGAAACTCTTACAGACCCCATCGTGTATAATCCAAGTTTCATTTATCCAGTCATGTGGTGATTTCGCCACAGATAGCCCTTTAAGTCAGGGAACTGAACTAAAAGTAAAACGTGTCCATGCTCTGTTAAAAGCCAGACACCACTGACAAAACCAGTAATTTTACCTCACTGAACATAGCAGCTGTTGTTTTACCACCGACTCCGACATCTGTAGTTTCCTTGTGTTATTGTTTGACTTAATCTGAACTAACCTTTGAAAACACCAAAGTCACAAAATAACAAAAACAAATGAACTGATTGAGGCAGTGGTAGACAAGCAGCTCCTGTGTTCACAGCAATGGTCTTGAATGTCTTGATTAAGGTTTACTTTCTGATCAGTTCTCTGTTGGAAAGGTCTGTTTGGGAACTACTGAGCATACAACTGGATAAATAAGACTTGGATTATACTGCAGGAGTTGCGTGAGAGTTTAAAAACATATTTTGGTATACTTTTGCTGTTGTTAAACAGCAGAAACAGTGAAGTATTCCTTTAACACAAGCACAACTTATTAGAATCCAGTGTTGATTTTGTCAGAGAGGGGTTGATACAACTTTGCAGCTGCAGTATGTGGTGTTGTGTTGATTGGCATTGAAGTGTTAATGTGCAATTTAGCTAAATGTAATAGTACCACATTTCTAAACTGCTGAAAATACTAAAATGCAGTTGAATCAATGCCTGTCTGACACAAAAAAGCAACATCTTTAAGTTCTACTCACTCAGTCACTAAGTAGCTAGAGCATCCATTTATTTTGATAAGCTGCTTCCTTTGCATGAAGCACTCTCCAAATGATCTGTACTTTAATAGCTCTTTGTGGCTCTCCTTGGCATAAATGATTGACTTCTTTAACCCTTTAAACCTGGAGCGACATCACTTTTCTTGTGCTGCTTTCAGGCAGCTTTCACAAGTATTTAAACCTTTAAACCCTGAGCAAATTGGTGCAGTTTCATCCAAAAAAGGGGGGAAAAAGGCAATGAGCGACTGGGTGTGATATGCTCCACAAACTGCAAGAAATAGTACATTTTGAAAATTATTTAGAAAAAGCTAGGGAAAACTTCTGGGGAAAAAGGATAAAAAGCTAGGGAAAAACTATATTTATAATTATCATCATAACATATTTACAATTATTTTCCAAAATTATTTTAGCACTTTTTCTCGGTCTGTTATTTTTTACTAGGTGATTTTGTTTGCTTTTTATTCATTTCTTGCCAATCTTTGGGTCATTTCTTCCTTCATTGTGTATTGCCTTCATCCCATGTTTTTGAAAGAAATCAAGCTGATACGCTCAGGTTTCAAATGATTAATATGACTTTTCCCCCTTTCCCCATTTCCCCCTTTTCTTTAGTTTCTTGATTCCCCCTTGTGTCTGATATATAAACTTGCCCAACAGCATTTCTGTAATGCTTGCTGCCTCACATTCTGTAACATTTAAATGGCTGGTTTCAGTTCCTAAACATAGCTTAACAGTTTCTCGGTTGGGTGATGCAGGATTGACGGCAGGCCCACAGCAGCGCTGTATCTAAGGCTGTGTCTCTGGTGTGTTTCTTAGGAAGCAAGAGAGTGGTGATGGCATGAGGAGTATGGACCTGCCCTACGTGGGAGAGGATGAGGCTCTTTCCTGATGCAGAGGGTTCATTATGCACGCTGGTATTTTCCTGCCTGCAACCACACAGCACAGCACCCCTTTACTCACAGTTTTATACTGGCAGCCTGTGTACATTTCCTGGGAGTGTGGACGAGTGTGGCAGAAAAAAAAGAGAAAAAAAGGATCTAAGAACAATTTTAAATCTTTTATTCTGTTCTCTCCTCTTACAAGGTTCAGTTGGGGTTGTGGGACTGTTCCATGAGAGGATCCCAGTCAATCTTGAACCTGTCTTCAGCTCTTATTGCCCAACCTACTCTCCCTCTCTTTTCCTGCATGCATTTATAGTCCTCGCATGCTTTTGTCTCAGGCTTCAACTGTACAGTTTCATGTTTTACTGTAGTCTAGCCACTTGTGTTTCTCCTTGTCTTTACTTGACAATTCTTTCAGGTACACAGGGCATGGGAACAGCGACGCACGGTGACGGTTTACGGGGACATTCTCGTTAGTCTTCTTGACAATGATTGTCTGGTTCACTCTGCTTCAGGGTAGCAGTGCCCAGTTTTGTAACATATTTTAGAGTGAAGTATCTGTACAGTTTTCCCAAAATGAAAAAGGGGAGTGAAAAAATGTTTACTTCATTGAATGCATGTGTTTACATTCCCAATGCAAGCACTCTATAAGCTATTTATGAACATTTGCACGCTCATAGACCCACTGGTTTGACGCAATTTTTGTTTAAGTCTTATCTTGAGCCGTCTTAACGAAGTTTCCCACTGACTACAATCAATAGAAAGCTTTAAAAACAGTTGCTTTGTGAACAATCATCATTACAGCATACAAGATGAAGAAGAAGAAAAAGTGGATTTAATTCTTTTGCAAAGCTTGTGCTTTTAGATGATCTTTTTTTAAGAGATATGACTTTTAAGTGTTTGCTATATATTTTTAAATTCACAGAGCTACAACAAATTCAGCAATGAGGGTACTGAACTACCAAATGCATATGAGAAAAATGTGTTGGTTTAAAATTATTCTTCAGTCATTATCTGCAGTGGTTCAAATTGTTCTCACAAATCAGATCTCACCAGTTTGTTTGGACACACCAGGTTGTGTGTGTTATACTGAGGAACAGAGCCGGCCCTAACTATTGAGCAATTTAAGCAGCTGCTGATGGTCTTCGGGGGTGGGGGATAATAATAATAAAGAACTTAAAAATAAATAAATAAATAAATAAAACTCACAAAATATATCATATTATTATTATTGCCAATTTTATATGAAATTAGGTTTCAAATTTGTGAAAAATGAGCACTATTCTCTTCTTGGAGACGCTAGAGGCTTGCCTGTGAAGGAGCTGGTACGGCAGCTAACTTAACAGTCTTTTAAGTGTTTTCAAATATCTTTTTTTTTTTTAACATTTATAATGTGTTTGTAAAGAAATTACTTATTTACCCAGACATTATCAGTTTGCCTGCACTGCTGCCCATAATTTCAATTAAATAAATAAATAAATTACATTTGGAGGTTGGTTTAAGAGGACCATTCATAGGATTTGGAGTTAATAGACAAATACAGTATTTACTGTAGTCTATTTAAACACAGTGTTGCTGCTAACAACACATTACAATGAGGGGCCCCCAAACCAAATCCTCCAAAAGTTTAGGGCTGGCCCTGCTGGTAATGAGCGTTTCACATGTTCCAACTCTGTCATGTTTTTGTTTCACCTCTCAAAGTGGATGTTTGTGTGTGAACTGAAAACACAAAATAACGACTATTGAACCTCAAGTTGAAATCGTGAATGTTTTATTTGTTTCGTATTGTAAGAGTCACTGGTGTTATTTTAAAACGGCACATTTTCAGGACACCAAAAACTTCAACTGTGTCTAATTTTGTACAGTATAGTGCAGTAACTAAAAACCTTTAAAGTATTTGTTCATTGAACTATTAGAGCTGGCTACTGAAGGAAGTCTTGAGATGGAAGCATAGTGCAGCTGCAGACTTTTTGTACAAATCTATGCATGACATACCTGTCGAGGTGTTGACCTTAAAAATGTTGTCATCTTTGTTTGGAGGAGTAGGCCACTCTGCAAATATTTCATTAATTATAAATTTACTTTTTTATATATTGATGTGTTACACTTTAGATGATCCCAAAGCAGTAAATTAGCATTTTCCTACTTTTGTTCCTTTTGTTGATCTGTTTTCTCAAATATTTCAGTGTAGATAAAGGCACTTAGAATATTGACACAATATTGATTATAACTTTTAATGCTTCCACAAACTAATTACTTCAGCGCTTACGTGTTGAAGCTATGAGAAAAGGGATTTTGGATTTTTTTTTTAACTTACTACTTGCATGTCACGCTGAACTGTCTGTTTTCTAAGACTAGTACTATGCATATGATGTGTCTTTCTCTGTGTGGTGCAGTGGTACACCCTGGCAGTGGCTGGATGTGGTTGACTGATTCTAATAAATTTCTGCTTAACCGATGTGTGCTCCTTACTGCGGAGTGCTCCAAATAGATTATATTTCCATTAAATTATTGTACTGTAAATTCGAAGAAGAAACTTGTCGATGAAAGCCAATGATCTTCTAATGCGCAGAAAATTAGTTGCAGAATCGCCTCAATTTGTGTTATACTGTGAAATGTTACCTCATTTAAACACGCTTTCCACGCATTCACAAGATATTTTGCATTCTGACATCCTGTAAGTTGCTATTTTTTATCTAAAAAAGACATGAAGTTCCCTTTTGGTGTGAATAATTTGCCCTCCATGACCAACAAGAATAAATTGAAAGTGTTTTGACTGCAGGGTGGCAGTGCAAGCCACAGAAAAGCTGTAAGATAAATATTTTATACATACAATATTTAAACTTGTAGTTTGTCTCAATACAGTCTTTGCTCATTCTTGCAAGAAGGGCCGGACTAGGTGACTATTAACCTTTATCGTTCACATGATTTTGCATTCTGTAGTGTGAATTTATTTCACTAAAGAGCCTTGGGGGCTCTTTTCCCCTAAATGCATGCCAACATACTGAACACATACCACTGTATTGTCATAGCATGAGAGGTCCTTGACAACAAAATGAGACCTTTAAATTAATTATTCTATACACACTGTATCTTGTTCATCTTTGAATAAAATATTAATGCCTTTCTGTAATGTTTGGTGTGAATGTTTTTGAGCTTCACAGTTGCAGAAATGAGCCACTAGTCTGTGCTGTGGACCGTAACATTTCAGAGGTATCTCCTCAGAGCCTCAATGTTTTGGTTCTTTATTGAACATGACAACAGCACCTTTTTAAAAAATGTATTACATCTGACATATTATTTGAACTGTATCAAATTTAATGCATTTAAACCTTTTCTGCATTAAAACTGTTTCGATTGACTGGGTGATTTTTACAACATTTCTAGATAGTTCATATATATTTATATTATTTATATACGACTCATTCTTTATGCAAACAATATTTCGTGTGTTCGGTAAAAATTTTTTTTAGTTTATTTATTTATTTGTTTACAAGAAAATTACATGAAATTAACACAAAAAAAGAAAAGTAAAAAAAAGTAAGTGTTTTTTTTTTTTAGCAATTTAATTGCCAAGTTGCTGATTGCTTTTTCCCATCTTTTTGTTTTAAAAGAAATCAATCACCAATTTGCTCACGTTTCAAAGGTTTAAAGGCATTTTAAAGGCATCAGAATGCAGCACAAGAAAACTAATGTTAATCCAGGTGTTAAGGGATTAATGAATATTACTAACAGGGCTCCTTGAAAAAAAAATAGTATAAAGACTTCATGATAATGAAAAGATTTACCAAATTCCACCAGTTGCCTGAATCTATAACTGAATAGTTATCCTTAATATACATCTTAATTTAGTGATGATATTTGCATGAGAGTTTATTGTCAGCATAAAATATTATGACCCTCAGTTTCTCCACTTCAGTGATGGTTTCACACATCTCCGGAAACAGAGTGAGACACTGACCTCTTGTGCTGATTTCAAAGCATTGCAATTCACCTACTTGTGAAAAGATTGAGGACTTTCAGGTTCCCTTTTATTTTCCTTTAAGAGTTAAATAAAACCAAATGATAATTTAACTTCTGACTTTGGTGCAGGAGGTTTTATGTTAACCCTTTAACACCTGGAGCAAATTCACTTTTTTGTGCTCAGGTGTTCAGATGCCTTTCACAAGCATTTAAACCTGTGAAACCTGAAGATATCTTTCCAAAACACGGGGAAACATAGTGGGCTTCTTGGCAAGAAAAACAAAGTAAAAGATGTACAGGGAATGAACTGAAAATTAGCTTTTGGGGAGGTTATCAGATGTTATAAAAAAATAAGGAAAATTAGAAAAGTAGAAAAAAAGAAAAAAGTCTCAAATCATTTTTGTAATTATATGTTCAAAATTATGTTACATAGAGAAATACATACTTATTCTTTTTTTTTTTTTTACTTTTTAAATTATTATTACTATTTTCTTGCTTTTTTACTTATTTTCAGACATTTTCTCTTTTTCTCTTTTGCTTATTTAAAAAAAATCTTGCAACTTTTTATTTATTTCTTGCTAAATATTTGGCCATTTCTTGTTAAATTGCACATTGCTTTCTTTCCATGTTTTTGAAAGAAATCATACCGATTTGCTCAGGTCTCAAACGATTAAAGGTTTACCCATTGTGCGATTGAATTTCATGCTAAAATATTGTATCAACATCAAGTTCATATAAATTAAACACATTAAAATGTGCATGGCATTGTTTAAAACCATTTGATACCAAAATCCAAACAGAAACTGCTGTTTGATGTACACGGTAAATCAGTGAGATGTAGATCTCATTGTAAGTGTGTTGAGCAGTTCAACAAAGACTGAGCATCAGCCATACATGCAGCCATAAACATTAAAACATCAGCATAAAAAAATCCACACAGCAGGTTTAAATCAAGTCTCTGAGGCTACAGCTCATCACAAATTAGGCTCTGCAGAACGCTGTAATGTTCGCCACAGTGTAAAAGCAGTTTAGAGGCCATATTGGGTCTTGATCTGTGCTGTTATGCCCCCTGCTGGGGTACATAAGGGAGCCTAAAACCCCACATCAGCAAATGAAAAGTGCTGATCATGACAGAATGTGAGCCTTCAATCTTCATGTTCAGTTAATTGTTTACCTGCTGCAGGCTGCAGATGTAAGGGAAAAAAAGAACAAAAATGCACTCAAACAATACAACAAAAGGCTGGCTCAGCGTTCTGTAAAAAAACTGCACGCTTAGACCGACTTCTGCTGCTGAGATGTTTTACTTCAGTGGTACCCATTTCCTCACATACCCTTCCTTTTTACTTCTTCAGAACATTGTATCTGCCCAATTACAGCCGACTGCAATCTCTGGCTCCGCAAAAAAAAAAAAAGACTGATCATAACATCAAAAGTTTAAGGAGTCTAAAAAAGTAGAATAAAGAGTAAAAGAACCTTTCAATTAGTACCAGAGTGAAACTGAATTAACTTCCCTGCAAGTGCTGCACTCAGAAAGATTAAAGAACTATGTGAACAAAAAGCCTTTAAAGTGAGAACACTGAAATGAGGCACTGTGGAAAATTAAAGATACATTTTTGCACAAAGAATCTGGAAGTAACCACTGAATGCAAATTAACAATGTGAATCACCATCTCTTAGACATTGTTCACTGCACATTTGAATAATATAGTGTTTTTTCTTAATGTAGTATTTCTATAGTGAAGCAAGACATGGAGATCAACACGTGTCTTTGTTTTTCAAAGTATAGACTCATTTCACAAATTTGAAGATATCTGGGACACTATATAGTGTAAAAGAAATGATGGTTGTGATATATATATGTGTGTTTGTGTGTGTATGTGTATTTTTGTGTGTGTGTATGTGTATATGTATATGTATAGTGTGTATATATAATATATTTCAACTGGAAAATTAGCACTGGACAAAATTGGTGACACTTTTCCAAAAAGTAAAAAACTGTGAAGGGATTGAGTCACACAAAGCTCAGTTGCAAAATCACATACAGCAGAAATTCACACCCAGTACTTACTGAACATATTGTTAGCAGATGGCTAATTCTTCAACCAGTTTGCCTTTAATCTGAGCCATATTTATCATACTAATCCATTTCAGTATAACATGGGATATGGTACACACTTGATTATACTGTGGCGTGAGTGAAAAAAGCCCCAGTGCTTAATTTGTGTACAGTGTCCTTTAATTTTGCCCAAATGTCAAATAATACAGATTTGGGACCAAGAGCACGCAGAGTTTTCTGTATGGAGCACAAGACGGATGCACATTAAGACTAAACCTTTGAAGATTAATACAATATTAAGAAGATTGTAGTTAAATGAAGCTTGCAGGCTGTTATGCAAACCACTTCACTTCAGTGGTGATCGGTGATGTAAATAAGTAGGTACTTTTACTTAAGTGCAGTACACTATTAAGATACTTGTATTTCCACTTCATGCAAATTTATTTCCTTAGAAACACAGTAGGCTTGTTGTAGCTTCTTCTTAGTTAATTTAGGAACATATGACACATTGTTATGGATAAAACTACACAACAGTATATATGTGAAGCAGTTAAAATGACCTCCACTTTGACCAGCTACAATCTCAGAGTGCCACTTATATGTTAAAACATCAGTGAAGATCATATCTCCAATAAGGACTCTTACTTGTAATGGAGTATTTTCATAGCTACTTTTACTCACTGATGGAAAGAAACTAAGTAGACATAACTTTACTTAAGTACTTTAGTAAAGTGCATTAACTGTATTAAATAAGTTGCTAGTTTGCATGTACAGATTAATTATACCAAATATGATCAACAAGTAAATTATCATTTGATATTATAGATGAAAATAAAACTTTAAATTGTAGCAGATAAAGTAGCTTTAAAATGATCCCCACCATAAAATTAAAATGATGTACACATTAATGAGTAAAACATTTAATCAAATTATATACATAATACACACAGGAACCCCAAAAGTGGGAACAAACTTATTCTGCATATATAAATGAAAGATTTTGCTATTGGCTAAATTTGAACTCAGTGTCACATCTCTCATGCTCAAAACCTACACTGACATCCTTTCAGTCAATTGCAATATTATACTGACTTACTTTTACTTAAGCACCCTAAATTATGTACTTATAATACGGATTTCAAGTATGTATGGAAGTAGCTGAATACTTCCATCACTGCTGGTGATTTATTCTCACTTCCCTTGCTGCAAGGGTAGACTGCACGGTACCATAATTCAAACGCAACTTGCGTAACGACGCAGCGTAATTTAACGTCTGTCTGTGGCCTGTTGCTGTAACGTCATTGCCCATCCGCTCAGGTAGCGCTTCAGGAAACGCTGGTATCAAAACTGCGTCCTTATTTATAGTATTTTATAAACAAGTTAGCCACAACAGCCACACTTTATCACTCCAGGACGTCTTTGTTTATTAATGATGCTTTTTCTCGCTGTTGGTGCCTCATTCTTGGCCAACTTTTGAACATTTTAAGGCCCACGTGGAGTTTCCAGACCTGTCATGGACAACTTGAGATACCTGCCAAAGAGCCAACTCTACCAGTGACTTCGCAAAGATAAGTGCTTGCTGCTTTTACTAACATGTGAGATGCTGTCTTGGCTCAGCTGTTGTTTGTGTGTGTTTGTTGGGCTGTTTTAGTGCTTCTGGCTGATGTTTCTCTGTCAGATCTGCTTGTTGCGTCTGCTGGTTGATGACTCTGCAAGTACTGCTGTCATGTAGCTCCGACATGTGCGATTGTAATAATTGATTCATTTCTTGGAGCTGCTGTGCTCATGTTTGTTATGGTTGTTGTTTGGCATGTGAAGGATTATTAATATTTATGTTTGAGTTTCATTATTGTTTGAGTGATGCTGAGTTAAATGTGCTGAATTGGATTCATGGCAACCTTGGCATTTGAATTGAAGGATCTAGTACACATCCATGATGGGAAACTGAACACATAGGCCAAAATGGTAATTTTGCTCTTTTTGAAATGCTATTCAGTTGAGCATTTGAGAAATATTTCATTAAAAATGTTTTTTATTGTCAGCATGCCTAACTGCTCTTCATACCATAATATCCAAAAAGCTGATCTCTTGTTTTGTTGTTTTTCTGCTGCTACATTGAGCTGCACTCAATGCCGACCTTAAGCTTACAATGCACTGATACTCACCTGCTGCTTATCACACTACCTAGCATTTAATTTCAGACTGTCTGCTGGAAGCTGTGTTTTTTGTGTGATTTTAATCTATGTTTAATAATCTGTTGCTAAACTGATGTGTTTTAGCCTGCTACTAAAATTCAGGCAGATTGCTGTTAAGATTTGCGCATCTATTGTATAGTATAACCCTTGCATTGTGTTTGAACATTCTTCTTTTTTAAAATAAAATAACTTTATTTAATTCATATTTTTGCTTATGCAAGCACACATACAAATGGAGAGATGGTTGTAATATACAGATATTATACAAAAAACAAACAGGCCTACAGTATACCCTCTCCTTGTCCCTCCTGACCTCCCTTTACAGCAGGCATGTCAAACCGGTCCACAGGGGGGCCGGTGTGGCTGCAGGTTTTGTTTCCAACCAAGTAGCAGCACACCAGACTTGACTCATTTAATCAACTGATCTCCGTCTTCAGACAGTTGATTGGTCAAACTGTGTGCTCTTGGTTGGTTGGCACAAAAACCTGCAGCCACACCGGCCCCCCTGTGGACCAGTTTGACATGCCTGCTTTACAGCAAGAGCACATAAAAAAGAAAGAAAAGAGGGGGGTCTAATACATACATATTAATTACAGTGGCTCCATTTAAAGTACGTGTTATACATGCTTTGTTGTTGAATGGCCACATAGCGACTCCGATACGAGTCTCTTCTATGCTGAGCTTGATGTGTGCTTGTGACAAGGTCAGAGCCGAGATACAAACTACACGCTGTATTTTGTGAACACTCAGCTATGAAATTTGCCATTTTTTCCTCTTTCTACTTGTCAGTAGTCTCCCTGCAGGAGTCCTGATTGCCCCAAGTGATGTAACATTTTTAGTAGATCGTCTGCTTTTTGGAGAGGATGAGAAATAATGAAGTGCTGGTTATGTCCCCTTTGAATGATAATAGCACTTTATTAAAGACAAATTTTATGCAGTTTCAGATGGCTTTTTTTAATAATAATTTTTGTCTGCATGACTTTGATTCAGAGATGTAAAATGAAGACTTAACTTTTCATTTTTTTAAAAAAAAAATGTGTTTTGGGCCGTAACTTATCATTTTGAAGTAAATGTTGATTGCACAATGTAATGGCTATAAAATAATGATGCCATTAGTGTTTAGATTGGTTCCACATAAGCCTCGCTTTTGTGACAAGTGAAAGAATAATACTCATAGCCTGTTCATAAGGAGCTGCCTGGGGAGTTCATGATTTGTGATCTTGAGGTCTGTACTAAAGTTAAAAACATACGTGAGTAACGGTTCATAAGACTGACTTAAAACATAAAACTGGCTAAAAAGATAAATATGTCATATGGTTAAAATGGTTAAAATAATTAGAATTGGTTTGGTTCAGGGGATATCCTACAATGTGTATATTTCTTTCCTCTCTTCTCCCCTTATTTACTTTCCTCTCTTTTCCCCTTCTCTCTCCTATTTTTTAAAAGTCATTTTTAGTATCCATTAGTTCAATATATAAGCTACTGTTTGAAAACACACAGAAACCCAAAAAGTGGGAGCAATCTTAGTTACTTGGCATCTGTGAATGAAAGATTTTGCCATACATGTTAATTGGCTAAATAAATAATAAAATGGGCTTTAAAATAATGGCACCATTAGTGTTTAGATTGTTTCCATATAAGCCTCGCTTTTGTGACAAGTGAAAGAATAATACTGATAGCCTGTTCATAAAGAGGCCTGAAGAGTTCATGATTTGTAAGGAACTCCCCTTGGTAGATATGTCACATGGTTAAAATACTAAAAATAGTTATATTAGCACAGTAGTATTAGTATTAGTATTTTATTCTACATTGCTTCATTTAAGATGTATGATCTGTATGTAAGTGTTAATTGTTGGTGATCTAAGATCCTGAGAACAGTTGCTTGGTCTCCACTCACATACCAGGGGAAGTTGTGATATTTCATTAATAAGTAGAGGTCAACAGATTATTGGCTTGTCTGATTATCGGGGCCGATATTTGGCATTTTGTCAATTACCTGTATCTGCATTTTGTTTTGGTGATTGCTGATAGCTGTTCATTTCCCTCTGGTCTTAAACAGTTGTTAAGGCATTTAAACAAAGTTTTCTGTTGGAGATTATTATATTCCAAATTCTTTGTGCGGATACAAATACCTTTTGTTAAAAATTTAAAAACACACCTAATGCCAGATGACCCAGCACCATACTCATCAATATTAAACTAGGCATGGCCTCTTCATGCACTCTGCAGTTTTTAGCCTCAGGAGAAGCAATGCAGAGATGCTTTTTTGACCTTGAGGGACTCTGGAGAGCAGCTTAAGATAACAGCGTCTTTGAGTGCTCCTCCTACTGTGAGATGCTCGTTTCCCTAAGCTCTCTGGGTTTACACAAAGTTTTACTCTTGTCTCTTTACACACGTAGATACATTTTCACACAGCTTTTTTTCTTTGTCACGTTTTTGTCAGCCACATACAGGAGAGAGGTGGAAGGAGAGTTTGTAAAATTTGATGTTGGCTTAGGGAAATGTAGACTTAAAGCTTTTACAGTAGACAGTCTAACTGTGGACTGTGCTGAATGGATTGCAGTTGAATATTAAACTGTCTGTGATGTTTGCCAACTCTATTTTGCATATCAAACTCAATGTTAATTCTGATGTGCGCGGAGAAAAGAAAAAGAGATGGAGGTGGAAAGCCTTGCGCACAAGGCAGAGTGCGTGAAAGGCAAATGTATGGAGATTAGGGATCGAGGCGACCCTGGGACAGGGAGATAAGGTACATAAAAACTTCTCTCTGTGTATCAGGACTGCCATATCTGCAGCTTTTGCATACTAAGTTGCACGTACAACAAGATAATTAAAAATACATGTTGTCTTTCTGTCTCCCTGTGGTTCCAATTCATCTCTAAATATATCTGTATGTTAAACCACCTCTTTAATACATGATAGATCTTCTGTCCTCTAGCCTCTTCTGTCCACTGTCCTTTATTCTGAAAGCCATGTTTTAGAGTCTAGGCTACTTTCCAAGCTTTTCACTGGACCTGTGCATTGACCCCTTATTCAAGATGAATTCTTAACACACAGTCAGATTTTCTTGTATAGCCCTGCTGTGGCATCTGTTGGAAAGTTGACATGTAATATACTGTATTCATGCCATATTAAACTGGAGCAGAGCAGTCGGAGCACAGTCATCAAAAAGGTCCCTAAAACTTGAAATGGGGGTTGCAGTGCAGAATAATGGAGACATGCCTGTATGTGGGCAGTTATTGGCTTTATCAGGTTGTTACAGTCAAAATGACTTGAATGAACTGTGATGTTTGAAACAGACAGGGGTCAGAACCTTGAACAGTCATGCAAAAAGAGTAGTAATGAAAGTTGAGTTTCATCTGTGTGCTTTTGGGTAACTAAGGAAGAGAAAGTCATTGAAATGAGCTAAACTATTTTTTTTTTATTATTCCTAGCAAACTACAGTATCTCTGCACTGTAAAATGTGATGAGGTGTTTTTACTTAAAAAAAATCTTGGAAACCGAAAAGTCTTGAAAAGTTAAAAATAACTATTGAGCTCAATTCATGTTTACTTTATATCTACTGGTTAAATTTACTTAAAATTTAGTTGTATTTTATAAATTTAGTGGAGTGAATTGAAGTTGTTGTCATGTAAAAATGACATGTTTAATTAAATTAATCTTTCTAAGTTCAAGCAACTTCACTAAACAAAGTTTACTGTGCTATATCTCTGTATTGTGCCAGTTGCTTGCTAGCCAGTCATATTTGTGTCTTCTTAAACTTGTTAAGAAAAATTTGTCTCCTAAATTCATCATTGGCAAAATCCTTTTTGTCATAATCAAGTTAAATCCAACTAACTTGGTGTCCTGAAGTTGGCATCCCTTTACAAAGTTAATACAGCCAAATTCAAGTTAACTTAAACTTAAATATAGAGTAAACATAAATGTATTTTATTTTATAATTATATTTACTTCATTTCCTTTTACAATGCAATCGGTTTCAAAGATTATTTAAGAAAGATCAACTTGTCAGATTTTACAGTGTGTCTCCATGTCTTAAAGCTTAAAGGGATAGTTTGGATAAGTCTGATTACACTTTTTATCTAAACAGAGGCCTTGCTCTTTTTTGTTTTCTTTTCTCAGTGTGTGAAATGAAATTAAAAGGCAAATAACACAACACAGATTGAGAGACAAATAGACACATTTGCATCTTTAATTAGATATCCGGTGAAATGATCTTTTTTTTTTTTTTTTTTTTGCTGAAGAAGAAAACAAGAAAGCTCTGTCAAACTCCTGAGTCAGAGTGCTCTTTACATCACGGTCAGTTCAGCCCAATAAATCCAAACAGAGGATAATTTTCAATTTAATTATCAACTAAAATGACAGTTTTTTATCTTCTATGGCACAAGAAAAACATTTACTGAATCGACTGAATCCAACACATTGCTGCTTTGCTTTTAAATACCCCGTTACAGAACTGAATGTTATACCAGGATGAAAGTTCAAAAAGAATATATTACATTTAACCCAGCAGCTGTTGAGGTCAACGTTTTTGAGAATTCGGCAGGTTAATGCTTCTGCTGGAATTAAACTGGCTCAATGATACGACAGGTTGTCTAAGTGTTGAATTTTAAATCTGGAGTGAGAACATGTACTGCGTGAGTCAGGCTGAGAGAGCACTTGTCTGTGCCAGACAAACTGTAGGCCGGCACTGCAATGTCAGAGAGAGGGCGAAAGCAAACAAAAACCAGAGTTCTGCTAGTAGAGAGATAGAGAGCACTCCAGTGAGACTGGTTGACTGTAACAAGGAAAAAAGCCTGCACATAATGCTCCAAATATTAACACATCCACACAAGTAATGACAAATGGAAAAGTATTTACCATACACAGATGCAGAGCATCTTTACATGTGTATGTTTGTGTGTGTTTGTATGTGTGTGTGTGTTTGTATGTGTGTGTGTGTGTGTGTGTGCGTGTGTTGTGGAGGGCTGGGGCCTCTGAAATCTATTAATCTTTTCCCTTATGCACTCTGTGAACTCCCTGCACGCCACCCACTTATGCAAGCACTCAATGACTAGTATAAAGTCAAAGTGTTGCTAAGTGTTGCTCTTCATGTTTCGCTGACATTCAGGGGATGTCGTCATTGTGGGACTCTGCTGTGATTGGCTGAGCAGTAAGCTGTGGAGTGACTTAGCAATATCTCCTTGGACCGCGGCCACATTTGTAAAATTATAGCTGAAATGTGGGAGCATTACTGACGCGTAAAAACTGGGGATGAAGCACTTTAGAAGCATAAAAGCTCAATACTGTGGCCATTTCTTAAGGTGACGCATTCAAGCAAATCTGTCTTCATCAGAGCCTTATGTGTATTACATGGTCTATGTTGTCAGGTTAATGTCTCCAAGTTACATATAAAATTTCCATCTAACTGAGTCAAGTCATTCGAACATTAAAGTACTCTTTCTGTAATTAAGTCAGATAAAATATTAATCGATTCTGATCATTTATGTAACTATAGCTCATATAATTTACTTAAAGTTTATGTCATTAATTAAGTTTATACCTATAATAATATACCTAATATATATACCTAATATAATATGTATTTAAATATGTGGATGAAATACACAGAATTTTTTAACAGTAATTACAAAAACTTCATTAAATTGAAATGGTAAAGTCTATGAGCCTGGTTATGTAAACTCTCCTAATTTATTCATCAGAATTTTATTAGATTTTTTTTACACAAATGACACTTTTCTGGCATATGTTAACATTACTTGACTGAGTTTAATGGTAATTTTAATATGAAATTCATAAACCTGACAACATAGACTAAATCATTTCTCTAAGTGAATGTCAAATTGAAAGATCAATGGTAAACTAAAGTACCTAGTATGAGGCTAAAGTATTGATATTTTTGTGCTTTTGGAGTGTTTCTGTCCCAGTTTAGATGTTGTAACATTAAACAAGTTTAGTAACTGTTGTTGTTGAATAATGTTTTTAAATTTTGTTGTAGTCACTAGTATAAGTTGAGCCCCCCAAACCTCAAGTCATACACTTGCCATAACACACCTTGATAGTCTGTAAGGTAAATCAGAAGATGAGATAACCCCCGTGACATCACGAAGGTAGGAAGGAAGCAGCTCCGTCACCAGAGAAAAAATGTTGGCATTGTATATTTCTGCAACACCTTAAGCAAAAACATTGCATTTGCATGTTTCATTTGTAACATATAAATGCTAAAGTGACGTTTATCAGCTAACTTCATAATTGAGACGTAAAGGAGATAGTAGATGGCTTGACACCTAGGTGAGATGCCTGCCAAGTTGCAGACAACTGCAGACAACTATAGGAAACAAACAGACAACATAAGTGTTTTTTTTTTGTCGCTTCTCTCAGAATAGTGGCCTGAAAAGCATTTTTTTTAATGAGACTTTGCTGCTTTTCCTGCTGGAATTGTGCCCCCCAAACAGGGCTTTTTAAGCCAAAACATGGACTTTAGTCATAACCAATTGGTTTTTGTGCCTAAATGTAACCACATGTTAATTACAGCGTTTTTGTAATCCAAGTTCAACTTATCAGTGACATAATAATGTAACATATCTGTGGTTTGCAGAAATTTTCAGTGCCAACTTTTTTTCTGGTGATTGGGTTGACATCATACAAATTGTTTCACAGAGTGAGTATTCTTCATGATGGATACATTTATTTGTAAAATCTGTGGAGTGTCCCTTGACTTTTGTCCCCATTTAGTTATTTTTAAATAAATAAATGGGTCCCAGCCCCAGTCGCTGTTTGTTTGTCAATGTGTGTGTGAGCACTTGCGCATTGTTTCAGATTGCTGTCCAGCAGTTGGCTCAGCTGCTGCTCTCCACATTTGACCATCTTTAATCTACCAGAGTCAGCTCAGGTCACTCAGGTGGTGCAACAGTCTCAGACACAGACGCACTGTCAGTGCATATTTCTGGCCTTTCAACTGGCTGACACCTGGCAGGGGCCGCAGATGGCTGTTAACATGTTAAACCTCTGGCAGATCTGTTTAATTCAGAGAAGTTGAGATCGCCAGACTGGATCACAGCCCAGCGAAGTGAGAGGTGGCGGAAGCTCGTTTGGCCGCCATTAGGAGAAGCCAAGGGTGTTTGGCAGACAGTGAGAGCAGCTGGCGCCGTTGACAGGGGCCGACTAAGTGGCCTGAACCTTCTGCAGAAGAGCAGGAAGGATCAATAGGGCAACTCCTACACTACAGTGGCAGGAGCACTTGGATGGCTGTTACATCCCTCTTGACATCATAAATCATGCTAGACTGTCTTATTGTATGTGTGTATAGGACAGAAAGCGAGCAAATGAGGGGTGAAGGTGATGAACAATTATTTTTGCTTTAACAGAAAAGCAGAAAGAGAAAATACACAAAACACATCTGCATGTTTTCTTTTTCTTTTTCGGACATGGAAAACGCGCGCACACTCGCACACAAAATCAGCACTTTTTTTTTCTTTTTACCAAAACATGAAGCTCAAGTCCTCAAACTGAAGATACATTTCTAGATATTACATTCATTCCAAGCGATGGTGATGAGGATTACAATATCTTGATAGAATAGACAAACAGATTAATTACTTCATGGCTAAAACCTGAGTTATTCCAAAGTATTTCCATATGAAACTGCACAACAATGCACATCAAAAATAAATGATGCATCATTATTTTCATATAGAGTATTATTTGCATGACTAAAGCTATGCTAGTATATTAATATGATACATACACACATCGACATAATGGATTATTTATGTATATGTATGTCTGAGATCGACTGAGAAGTCCGGTCAAAACATACAACCACATTTTTGTAGAATGAGCAATTATTCTGAAGCAAATCAGCCTCAAGAAATGCGTCCTTGCAACAGAGATGTGACTAAAATGATATTTCTTTTTTACACATTTGAATTTTTGATTTTCCTTTCAAACTCAAGAGGCAAAGGGAGTTGATGACTGAGACGTGAACAGTCCAGATGTCACTGCTTTTTGCTAATTTTTTCTTTTATGTGTTTTTCGGCCCTTTTTGTTAGTCTCTGATCCTTTCTCTGAAAACGAGGAGGAGCTGAGGCACAGCGTACTTTAGTTTGTCCTCAGCTCCCTTGTCCTGCCTGTCATCTCTCCTCTTCTCTCAGCCCCCTCCAGGATGAAAGCAGGTGTGACTGTTTATATTGAGCTGACGGGTCGAGCACTAGAGTTGAGCAATGTTCAGTCATTGGATCAGTTGTTAACAGGTTCCTCGTGGCACTGGGGGGGAAGGGGCTCCGCTGCGCCCATCATCCGAGTTTCTTCGTCACAAAAATTCCTCATAGTCTAAGAGTTTGGAGTGCTGGCGTGTCTTCCAGAGTCGGTAGAGGCGGAAGTCGAAGTACATCTCAATCATCTCTTTGCCTTGATTTGGTAAATGAGACAGGAAAAGTTTGAATATTGCATTGAGGAGGCAAAATATACCATACTATAAACAAAAGACTCCAATCTTTCCTAAACCTTAACTAAGTGCTATTAGTATCTTAACATAACCAAAAAAACTTCGATCACGTTTTAGATGCTATGGGCAGGTATTGTACCGCAGGGGCTGAATGCATTACTTGAAAATGCATTGAATGTCAACTTTTTGTAACTTTCTAGGTTTGTTTAAGAGCATCTCCTGGTTATGTTGATTATATTGTAGAAATTAAGATTTCTATTTAATTTTTTTTAAAGGCAGATATATTTGCCATATATATACTGTGAAAGTATCAAACCCCTCTATCTACAGAAAAATGCAGCAGTGCTGTATTCAGTGTGCTTTTAAACAAGCTGTCAGGAAATCTGTGAAGTTGTAATGTCACAGCTACTCTATGTAAAGGTAGAAACTGCCGTTACAGCACCATTTCAGTCATTCCGGCTGCAAAAAGGAACTGATTATTTAAATGTGATTGCGGTTATTGCCTATTTATCTTATGTGTAAAATGGAAATCATCAGGAGTGCAGAGATTAGAGTAAGATGTGTACTTATTGGTGCACCAATTGAGGGGGAGTCTCTGCGAAAACTTTTAGTAAAAGTAAAGTGCTAAAGAAGAGGAAGTCTGGATTTGGGTGTAACAGAAAACAGTTTCCATTTCTTCTTGGCAGGCTTTTGTTGAGAGTATTGTAAGTCCCTACTCCCACCTGCAGCTAGGGAGAACAAGAGTGCAAAATAACATACTGTCTCTTGTGTAGTGGGTGTA
Organism: Plectropomus leopardus; assembly: GCF_026936395.1. Lineage (NCBI taxonomy): Eukaryota > Metazoa > Chordata > Actinopteri > Perciformes > Serranidae > Plectropomus > Plectropomus leopardus. The sequence continues at coordinate 18,057,090 of NC_142195.1, read as the reverse complement.
AAGTCTATATGACTTAGATCAGTTGCATTAAAAAAAAAAAATAGGGAGGATAAAAAAGGAGAGAGAGTGAGAGTGCAGCGCGGGAACAGGATCAGAAGGAAACAGCAAGTGACACACTGTTAGAATAAATCATATTTTTAAATAAGGGAACAGTTATTCGAGTAAATTCCTCCTTCAGATGTTAATTCTGGACACATGGGTTTTCTGTGTCATTCCATTTAAATACTGCATGAATGTATATCCATGTGTGAATCCCTCTGCACGTGTGTGTGCGTGTGATCTGCATGTTTGGGTGTGTTTATGCTTGCTCAGACCCACCCTGTGCAGACAGCTCCAGCGGCGACTCAAACTCGACAGAATAAGGCCTCATCAGATTCTTCAGTTTCTGGAACAGCTGTTGGGCCGAGATAAGAAAGCAAACCCCAATTAATCCTACTGCATACACTCGCAGCAGGGGAGCCTGCATCTTCAGACACCACAACACACAAACATAGACACAAACACACAAGAACGGCAATGAATCCAACTCATTAGTGCCAAAGAGACATAGGCACATCCTTCCTGAGCAGGTAACAAGCAGGACAGGAAATGAGGGGAGAGTACAAATTGCAAAGGTGTTAATTTTTCCTGCTTGTCTTCATATAACCTCTTTGCCCTTTCATGATCAACAGAGCTTATAAAAGGTTTAGATAAGTTTTCCCCGTGAAGAGTCTCATGTTCAGGAAATTAACAGAAAGATTAAAATCAGTGCATTTATCTGAAAGTTGAGATGGAAGCTGATAGCTTGTATATTTCATCCTGCAGGTGTTTTTTTTTTCTTTTTTTACCACATCTGAAATTTTGCACTGAACGATTAGTCCTCTGGAAAATTGTTGTCCTTTTCTTGTGACCATCTCCACCTGCGTAATACTGATGCTGTTTAATCTACATCTTTACAGGCTACACCTGTCAGGTGGATGGATTATCTTGGAAAGGAGACAGATTTTAACACATTTGTGAACAAAATGCTAGAGGAATGTATCTGCTGAGTGCATAAAATGTCTTAGATCTTTAACTTAAATCTGTGAAAATTGGGAGAAAAAATAAAAGTGTTGTTTAAATTTTTGTTCAGTATATTAATGTAGATTGAATTCTTTGGGGTTTTGGACGAAAAGACACTTTGAAGACATCACTTCTGTCTCTGTGAAAATGTGATGGTCATTTTTAGACTAAACCATAATTCAATCAATCGAAAGTCGAAATTTTCAAGTTTAATAGTGAAAATAATCATTAATTGCAGCCCTAATTACATAATGGCCATTTAATTGGAGCAGTACAGTGATTTCTTTTTTCACATCATCTCTCCCACAGTGTTTTGTGTCACTGACGCAGCGCCGTGCACATTAAAAATTGAAGCCCCCTAATTTCTCGCTCCAATTTAATCATGAGGGATCTCCATACCCCTCCATCAGAGAAATCAAAGGCCAAATGCGCCTTTGTTTTTCACTTTATGATGTGAAAATGGAGGTGGTGAAGAAAAAGCAGCTGTCATTCCTTGTGTTTGCAGTCCTTTTGTAAAAGATAAAAGAAGATGGCTTCATGCCAGATGTGGAGTAGAGGGAGAGGATGGTTGGGGAGACGCAGGCAGCGTGGCTTGTCTGTGGTGCAGAGAGAGCTGGAGAGAAATAACAAATCTCAAATAATGTGTCGCAAGTTTGGTAGTTTTCTTTCTGTCTGTCCTGTGTGGCCTCCTACAAACTCTCAGTGGCCGTTGCTGCCAAGACTGACTCAGATTTTGTGCTGACAAAACTGAAACGTGCTTGAAAATCTCTGGGTGGAAACTGGGTCAGGCTGTCTGTCTGACCTCCTCACCCGCTGTTCTCCATCCTCAGCCTTTGTTTTTATTCCTGGATCCTCCAAACTGTGTTTCGAAACCACTGTTACATCTCTTAAGTGCTGTGGTCTTTGTTATGAAAGTGCAGCCTGCTCCACATTTCACATGGCAGCCAGTTATAGCCTTTTTTTTTTCCAGTAGTCACTTTCTACTACATCCAATTAATTTGTCATCTATCTTTTCCATCACATTCACTCCTCGAGCTCCTCGAAAAAGTCAGAGGAATGCAACAAATTTTTAGTTCTTATATGATCTGACATTCATATCTATAAAATAACCCCAGAACAAGAAAACATAGAGCGAGAATTATCATTACAAAGTCAGCTTCTGTTGTGCTTAACAAGCCAGACCCCTTTGATAATGGCTGAGTGATTTTATTACTCATGAATTAACCATTATGATTTTACTTTCAAACAGAGAGGGGGTGGTTTAATTTACCTCTCTGGTGAAGTCACTCTGTCTCGTCTGCAGGCTGCATGTCAATATTTATAAGCCTAAATATGAGATATATGAGATTGAAGCTCCCCGAAGCACAATGGCACGTATTCATATACAGTGTGTGAACATGCGTCAGTGAGTGAGTGTGCGTGAGAAGTTGCCATACATGTAAAGTGAGTCACTTAACATGTATGGCGTGCTTTCAAATCTGCAGTCAGTAAGCTTTAGCTCAGTGTTTAGTTGGTATTCAGAAATAACCTCCAGGCTGTTATTAATTTAAGTGCTGTCTGTTACTGATGTGTCTTTGCAAGTTTTTGTTTTATGCTGTCTGAGGAGGAGTGCAGCATTTGGCAACATTTAAACTTACTGTTTAAAAATTGATTGATCGGGGACCCAAGCTGACTCCATTTAAACTTTGGCAAACAGAGGCAGGCTGGGAGTGATGTGCTCTGTTTATGATGTAATGTCTCTGGATGGAGGTTATGGTTTTATTAAGAAAGTAAACAAAAAAAGGCACCAGTGGGTACCATGAATCAGGATCCACAGAGTCCACTTTGAGTAGCAGATCCATTAGTATGTAGTAGGGCTGGGCAATGTATCTATATTATATCCATATTGGGGTTTGAGACTAGATATTGTCTTAGATTTTGTAATATTATAGAATGTGTCTTTCCCTGTTTTTAAAGGCTGAATTATAAAGGAGTGATGTAATTGTATAAACTTATGAGACTGTTTTATCAGTTGTACTATTTATCTGTACCAACTTAGTCATTATATCCACATAACTGATGATTATTTACAGAAAATGTCATTGTATATATATTTGTGAAAGTACAAATAGTCAACCCTACAATATCATGGCAATAAAGATTATGAGGTATCCGGTCAAAAATATTGGGATATTTGCCCAGTTATAGATTGAGGGCTTATTGGATGCCACACGACTGGACAGCAATATATACCAGAATTTGACAACTCTGGAGAGTTATCACACCGGCAATCATGTTTTGTTGTTGCAACAATAGAAGGTAAAAAAATCTGCTGTTCAAGTCACAAAAGTATCAGCGAAGAATGTGCACTTGCACATGTATAATGCCGCGACTTGCTGAATAATGTTGCTCAATAATGTCACATTGACTCAAAAGTTGAGCAAGATTCAACAGTTTTAATCTAAATGATTAAATATATATAGTGTTATAGTGATTATATATAATCTATAGTGAACACACTGTTGCCCTCATAGTAGTACTAAGATTAATTAAGTAATGCAATTAAACTCAACATTTTAAATAATATTTACTTCTTAAAATACTTGCAACTTTAGGGCTATCAGTTTAGTATAATTGAGCAGCCCTTGCGGGATGTTACAGTCTCGCAATGACCTTGCTATGTTGTCCACTCACACCAACTTTGCCACAAATTTGACTATTTAAAGCAACTCAAAACTCGTGTCATTGTAGAGCTGCGTGCAGTGTGTTGATTCGCTCAGCCTCTTCTTGTCCCGCTCTTCCTCTCTCTGTGTTCATCATGAGGCTACTGCTGTGGGATTGTGAGCTTTGTGCCCGGGATAGACACATGCACACACGTAGTGACAGGGCTACCCGTCAGCATGCGACGGCTTACATCACTCAACAGTTATTAAAAGGTTGAGCTGTTTCAGTGTTGGTGTAAGATTAATGGTTCAAGGTTGGATGTTAACAGCTGCTGCTGCTGGGCCTCTGCCAAGTGGCAAAATATGATGAGTAGGTATGACATCACCTTTTGTGGTGTTCGTGCTAACCGGTCAGAGATCAGCGGGAGAGCAACTCAACAGGACGGTACCCCAGCACTGCAGCATTTGCCATGAAAACAGAAATTTTAGGCAGTAACAATCCCAGAATCAGCTCAGGAAAGGGACTGCTTACAAAATCCAGGAGGGATTGATTAAGTAAAATTATATAGCTACAGCATACATTGACATTTTAGGCAATAGTGAGGCATTTGGTGAAGGCCTTTTCACTGTATCAACAGGACAGTGTCCTCTGTGCACAAAGTGAACTCCATTAAGACATTGTTTTCTCAGTTTGCTGTGGATGACCTTACTGGCCTGCAGAGAGCCCTGACCTCTATCAAACCTCTTTGGGATGAACTGTAATGCTGTAATGACTGCGAGGCAGGCTTTATTCTCTAACATCAGTGGTCGACCTCACTAATGCTCCTGTGGCTGACTATCAGCAAACCCCGCAGCCAGGTTCCTAAATCTCATGAAAAGACTTTGGTGGGGGCTGTTTTGGCAGCATATGTGTGTTTGTTAAAATGTCCCCTCACTTTTGGCAATGTAGTATAGTTGCCAATGAAAAATAGATGCGATGAAAAGCACTCATAAAAAGGTCACAAGTGGTAGAATGTCTGCATCCTAAATGTATGTGTGTACACAAGCAACATCTAATTTACTGTACTTTTCTAACTCAAATTGAGATGACAGAAGATGATCCACCAGTGTGAAAATATCACTTTGGGATCTTGGTACTGAGCCTTGCAAAAAGAGAAACACACCAATTTTGTTGTTTTGGATGGAAGTTTTGTTGGAACAACTGTGTCTGTGTTTGTCTGTAGGGGTGGAGATATCACTGATGTGCAGTCTGTTCTGCAGACTGCCAGACTGTCCATCAACCCTGGAGAGATCCACTTTATATAACAAAGCATTTTGGCAGACATGACTGGAACAGACAGTTAGGTCAGACAAACACCGCTGGCTATGTTGTGCATCTGTGTGTGTGTGTGCGCCCAAGTGTGTCTACTAGCTTGTTTGTGTGAGTGTGCTTTGATTTTTTTTTTGTATGTGGTTATGTGTCTTATTATTTGTTTCATGTCAGGTAGAGAGAGGTGCAGCAACACTCAGCGTGTGTGCTCCTCAGCTGTATCCAGTAACATCACACAGGAGTGAGATGAGAGAGTGAGAGAGATCGAGAGAGAGACACTGAGACAGCCAGGAGGATAATATGGTGATTATCAGACTAACAGACACACTGAGCATAAATACGAAAGCAGAGGGCAGCAAACAGAGAAATGAGCAGGGACGACAAGGAGAAAAATTGAGCAGGAGGGAAAAAGAGGAAGCTTTCACTTTAATAGTAAGGGACGGGGAACAAAACATCTATTTATCTTAGGCGTCCTAAGTTATTGACTCAGCTTGTGTGGCACATAAATCTTTGGTTTGAAAGTGTAAATTAGCAGAGGCTTTGTTATGAATGAATTGTGTGCACATGAATCAAAGCATGCGATGGTCCCATCAGCACATGAATTGATTCATAGTTCTGCATCACATTTCTCCACTCATTGTACATTATCTGCCTGTATACTGCAAACTCATTCAGTCTGGGATACAGAGCAACCAGAGGAAGGTTCGCTTCATCCCACTATTAAATATGTCATTACTGTCGTACAGTCCTTGATAGCCGAAGTAATCAAGTTTAGGGTGCGCTGTATCAGGCACTGTGATAAAAGTGAAGACAGTTTGCAGTAGAACTTGTGCGTTACTGAAAAGGAGAAGGCTAACGGGCCTGTCTACAACTTTCTTTGAAAAAAACACAATCAGCCCAAGGTGACCAATTAGGTGGACTAAAGATGCACCGTTCAGACTTTTTCAGTCCCAACACTGCAGCCCAGACACCAGAGGAAAATGTTGTCATAATATGTCTCTGCAAACCATGAGTACATTGCATTTGCCCGTTACATACATATCATGCCAACATTTCTAAAGTGACATTACATATGAGCTGACTTTGTCACCTGGATGTGGAGCTTGTGATGGATGGCATGATATTTAGGTGAGACAGCTACCATGCTGCAGACTCCTGTTCGAAACCAACAAACATCAACTGTGTTTTAGTGAGTCATTCCTGTTTCCAGCAACTTTTAGGCTTAATTTGTGGGTGTTTTATAGCAAACCATGAGTGCGCTTCCATCGGCTTTTAGTCTCCAATCATAGGTATTTTGTCATGACCTGTCTGCGTGTTTTCATTGGCATTTTAGGCTTCATTCATGGGTGTTTTGTAGCAATACGTCTGTGTGCGTCCATTGACTTTTTAGTCTCCAGTTATGGGTGTTTTATAGCAAACCATTGGTGTGTTTCCATTGGCTGTTTGGTCTCCAATCATGGGTGTTTTGTGGTGCCCTTTCTGTGTGTTTTCATTGGCTTTTTAGACTTCAAATTTGGGTGTTTGTTGCAAGCCATCAATGTGTTTCCACTGGCTTTCAGGCTCCAAACATGGGTGTTTTGTAGTGACCCTTTGGTGGGGTTAGTGTCATGAAAAGCAACTGTTTATTACCAAGACATTGCTGCTTTTTCTGCCAGGATTGTGCCCCCAGAACTGGGTATTTAAAGCCAAAGCCTGATCTTTTCCTAACCATAACCAAGTCTTTGTTTTTTTTCCCTAAACCTTACCACAACATGTTAACCACAAGGTTGTTGAAAGTTTAAACATATCTGCTACAGAATAACGTGCGTAACCTAGTCACTTAAACAAGAGCAGTCAGCAGCTGACACTTGTATGAATCCCTAAATAATCATATCTTCCATGAAATACTGCTTGAGTGACACCAAATTTTGGCATCTTCTCTGTGCTGCTTTAATATGCACATTTTTAATATGTACTCTGGCTTGAAATGGTAGTAGTGTTGAAGATGAGCTTTTATATTTTCTTTTTTTGTGTGAGTGTCTGATTGCATTGTACCTTCTCTCCATTAGGGTTGCCTAGGACGTAGCATCCCATTATGTGGATGAGGTTCGGCTCTGGGTTGATTTTACTCATGAAGCGACTGAGCCTCCTCCAAAATCTGAAACAAACAGCAACAGTTACATGGGCTGGATCCCTCCCCACCCCGAATGTAAAGTTCCAATAAAAATAAATCCACAAAATGTAACTTTAAAAAAGATGAGCCTGCGACAAATACTTGTAATGCTTTATCAGTTAACTGCTGCACTTTTGCACTGAAGTGACAATTGATAGCAGAGTATACTAATGGAGCAGGAGCCTTGTGTTTTTCTATCTCTGAAAAAAGGAAACATCTTTTCAAAGATGCCCCCTCCTGAGTAGTAGATTGTTATTCATAAATGACAAACAAATGTAGAGAGAGTGTTAAATTGTCTCAATGGAACATCTTGAATAATATTAAGTCTGACAGCACTCACAAAAATAGTATTTATATTCTGAAAATGAGGATTAATGTGACAAATTTATGTCAGAATCTTTGATCCTTTGAATTTCCAAAATGAAAGATTGAAATGAAGAATTTCTTTGGGAGCGAGTCAGTTTCTTTTGGTCATGATTTTAAAGAGAAATTATTTTTCTGATTTTTGTTGGAATAAAAGCCTCATTGAAAGCACAGGTGAGGAATCTTAAAGTCAAATGAAATGGAAAAAAGCCTTTTTAGATCATATCCTTGGACATTTTGTGCATCAGTTTAACAATATATGCCAAAAAAAATCAATTTTATTATTTTGTCATATCAAAATCCAGCCATAATTTCTTCCTGTAAAGCGAAATGTGATGTTATGTTAGCTATTACCAACATTCAATAATTTCATGACATCGATCCATTAGTCAGTTTGCAACTTTTAGCTGCACAGTGCGAAGTACACAGTATAGAAGCTAAAAATGCCATAACTAATGTTTCACTTGGATTTTAATGTTAAAGACTTCCCTAATATTTGTCTTTTCATGACTAACTAATGGCTGTCAGTCATGTTTTTCATGTCTCTTCAATGTCTTGTCAATTCTTGGCATGGGAAACATGAATTGTCATGATAAACTAATACAGACATGGACCCAGTATTGCAGTGGTAACTTACTGGCTCATGTCCTCCTCCTTTTCGACCTTTGCAAAAGTTGCCACTTTATTCTTCAGTAGATACAGATGACCTGGGCCTCCCTAAGAAACACACACAGGAATAAAACACATTACTACCATCACTCATGCTAATTTGCTTCTGCTTAATTAAGATCTCAAGAGATTAGATCCCAGAGGAAGGTGCTTAACACAGTCTGGCTGGTTACTCAGGGAATAACATGCACAGTGCATGAACACATAACCCCATACATCCTGAATAAAACCTACAGTTTTACAGGAAATACGGTTCACTTTTATCCTGTCCTTTTGTTCCTCACCTGACAAAAAATGAGCATCCTCCAGAACTTGCTTCCTCTCCTGTAAGCTGTTAGCTTCTTTTCTATTTCCTCTGTGAAAGAGATAGAAAGGGTTGGATTGATATGAATGGCAGAGAATGGAAAGAATTTGAAAAGCAACAAGTAACCATGTAGTGAAAAGAGGCAGATATGTGAACGGTGAACACAAAGAAATCTCCGGGGGGATGAGTTCAAGTACAGGTGTAATAATAGGCAGCAGAGACACTATTGGGAGATGTCATTTAAATTGAATTTGACAATGTAAGACAGCAGGAAATGTCACAGAAAAATAAAACAGTTCAATGAAAGACAGTAAAATGGACACCTGAAGTCTATACATGTGAAATATTCATGGATGTCCTCTCACTAACAGTGTGAGCTTTATTCACCGCAGAGTTCATTATTATCCTGGAAAGCTCAAGGGACCGTTTACTGCTAAGCACTGCTCTGATGAGCAAGAAATCATTTTCTGAATGCAGAAACCAATTTATAAATAAATAAGTATTTAAATAATTTTGCACGACTTAAACTGGATCTTAATGAATTGAGCTGCCATCTAAGCTATTTTTTAAGAGATTTGACTACAGGTAAGATTTAGCCTACAGCTTTCTTTCTGACCTTTAACTCGCACAGTTTGAGCCAGAGTTCAGACTCCTGTCCTCAGGCAAACTACTGCATAGTCCGGGCTCAAGACTAAATGTGACTGATTTTCTAGACAGGATGTCAAAAAGATTTGTACACGTGTATGTCTTTCTACAGTATTTTGTTCACTATACTCATAGTATAGTTATTGGAATTAAAGTTTTATATATTTTTAATATATAATGACCCAGCTGGCAGGCGTCGATTCAATGCATGAAAGACGTTGGACTCTTACTTTGGAAAGAAGTTAAATTTTGGTTGGATATAAATCAGGTTGACAATGTTTTAAATATCAAAAATTGTTAGAGTTTCATGTTATGTGGATGTTAAATATATGAGATTTTTTGTAGACGTTGGATTTTGTTCTTTGTACAACTAAACATCAAGATGTTGGTGGAAGACATTTGGACGACACTTCCAAAAACATTCTGCATTGGCATTAGGCGTCCTTACATTAAATTTTGGTGACCTGACATCACAACCTTAATTTAAACCTAAAATATGTATAACAATGTTGGTAGCTAGCTGGGTATAAAAGGAGTGAAATAGGCAGAAAATAAACCGGAATAATTACTCACCCAAAATATCATCAAAAGTTGCATGTTCATGGTCCTAAAGAAAAAGATGTTCACATAGAAAATTATTATTTAAAATAGCAAAATGTTTAAATTTACATTGCAGTTTACCTGTATCAAAAAACAACTTTTAAAGAAACAACTCGTATGGTTGGTATGTCCATTTATTGTAACGCAAATGACAATGTCCGAGTGTGTTTAACTCACATAGAGGATGGGGATGATGGAAGGGTCATCCCTGCGGATTATAGTAGGAACGTACTCTGCCTTCGGGACCTTAGAGGAGATCAGCTGAAGGTGAAGGAGAGACAGAAGAAGGAGAAGGAAGATGGCGGGTGGAGAAAATGGAGCAAAGTGGGGAGAATGGGAAGAGAAGGGCAGAGGAAATGAGAGGAAAGGGGAAAAGAGCAAACTCTATTACGCTGTCATGCCTGCAGGGAACATACAGCTCTATATAATATTAAAAGCGAGATGGTGGAGAATACATTAGCTGCGTTTAAGATACTGCACCTGCATATAAATGTACCTGAAAATAAGATATTTTTTTCTAAATCTAGATCTGCCATCAGTGTGTAATCCTAAAGTAACCATTTTCTAAAACAATCATTTTTATTGAGCCTCATTTACTTGGGAACATTTTATTTTCAAAGACTTTAGAACCTATATTTTTAAAGGGAAACTCCTCCAATTTCACAAGATCAGTTCAGTCATTTTTCAGCCTATGAAAATGGTTTTATGATATCTGTGGTGCAGGAGGCTCCTTTCTAAAAAAACTGTATTTTCAAACCCAAGCAGGAGTTTTTTTAGACTGCGAGTTTTAGCTGAAAGCCTGGTTGTGGAGTCTGAGAGACCTTGGCTGCGTCCGAAATTCCATTCAAACCTGCTGTTTGTTACACTAAAAAAGCATGTCAGATACTTTAGAACAGGCATGTCAAACTGGTCCACAGGGGGGCCGGTGTGGCTGCAGGTTTTGTTTCCAACCAAGTAGCAGCACACCAGACTTGACTCATTTAATCAACTGATCTCCGTCTTCAGACAGTTGATTGGTCAAACTGTGTGCTCTTGGTTGGTTGGCACAAAAACCTGCAGCCACACCGGCCCCCCTGTGGACCAGTTTGACATGCCTGCTTTAGAATGTCCGAAACCTTCTTATAAAACCAATAGTACATGAATTCCATACTTCTTCCGGTGAAATACTACAGTATGATAACACTGGACACACTACACTGATATAGATGTCCCATAACACATTGCATGAAACAACAGCATTGGGGTTTTTGGACTGAACAATTCTGAGGACTCCTTGAGAGGAAGTGCAAGCTGGGGAGCTCTCCCAAAACCCTTTAGTGGTGTACTGTACGCTGCCTGAAAGCTGTTATTTCCGTCATCTCATATAAGCTCAGTGATGCCTGGACTTCACTGTCTGTCCATTTTTCTGTGTTTTATTCGGTTGTTGTTTTTCGTTCTGAGTTAAGGATCCAGTGAGACAATTTGTGGATGTTTATTTGCAGATGGCAACTATGAACTATTTCTTTAAGTGTAATACTAAACTGGTGTAGAATACTGATTGCATACCATGATTTTGGGAGGTATAAAGTCGTCTCCTTCACAGGCCAGCCTCTCCATCTCCCTCTCCTCCTCCCAGTCCATATTGTCATCAAGGCCTCCTTCATCTAAGGTACCACAGGAAGTCTGCAGGTCTCCACCTAGAAGAGAATATAACACAACGGTGAGTGAAAACACTCAAGATAATAGGGATGTAGGCAGAAGTGTTGGATGGGAGGCAGGAAAGGTGACACAGAAAGAGAAAATCTTGGAGTGAAGGGAGGATGTGTCCAGGAAGTGGATCGAGGTGAGCGTGTAGGAGAGGAAACAGGATGGAGTTGTTAATAATGGTGGTGACATGAGAAAATGACAGATGGAAAAGAAAAAAGAAGAGACAGCTGGCTGACGGAGAAAAAGAGTGACTGATAGTGAGTGTGGCAGCAGGATTTCTGGCATCAGCTAACAAGGAGAGCTGTGAAAACCAAACTGGGATCAGAGGGCGACTATTCTGAGAGGGGAAGGTGTTACATACCATCAAATCGTGCTTTTTTTTGACATGTAATCAAAATCTTAATAGCACACTATAAATATATTTCAACGTGTTAGAAAATGATCAACTGAATAGTACTTTGATGAGTTACAACATCATGCAAAATATTTAAAAATAATCACATTAGAGTTAAGAAACATCAACAAACTCTTTAGGAATTGCAGTGTAATGATCAATAATATTTCGAATCTGATTGTTTGAGAAGAATGGGTCAGTGCGCATTTTTCAGGTGAACTGCGCTATTTTGTTTTAAGGACCTTTACATGATCATAAAGCAGATGCACTCGTTAGCATATTAGCTTGTCATTCAATTAAACTCACACCTTGAGGGGGATTTATTAATGTAGCGTCAAACTCCTACATCCTACAAAACCAACATTGAGTCCATTACTTTGGCATATTAATAAGTAGAGAAGACATCGTGTTGACTGCACAGTTTTTGACTTCTCATTGCAGGAAAATGCAGGTGTTCAACATTTACAAAGCTCACTGACATCACTTTCAGTTAGCGATTGTTAGATTGTTAACATTATTAGTTACACATGTGCTTTTAAGCCATCAGAAGCAAGTCAAGAAAAAAAAATTCAGGTGCTTTATTTTCCAAAATTCCTTTAAATTGTTTTAGCTTCTGAACTTAGACATTGTTTGTAACACCTTAACTGCTGCAGAATGGCAGTGTGGACTTTACCTGAGGGACATGAAAAGTCATCTCCTCAAACTTGTTGTTTTTGTGGATGAAGTTTATACTTCAGAATTTTCTCATTGTTATATGGACATTTTCATGGCCTTGTTTGATGTTTTTGGTCTTACAATGTAATTGACAGACCTAATGAGAAGAGGGGTTTGTTTGCTTTGAGTTGTATTTCTTTGATCTATGGCCAGATGACGTGACAAAGTTTTTAACTTCTCACTTTATAATAATTACACATGTGCTTTATATTTTTGCCATTTCATAAAACAATTTTCAGAACATTATTAGCCCATTTTTAAAACTAGAATACTCTGAAATATCTAAAGGTATTGGCCTCAAAATCCAGTTTCACTCAATGTGTGGTTCAAAGGATTTGTCAATATCAGTAAACCATGTCATAAAGAAAATCTGCAGGTGCTCAGGGTGAAATAGCAGTTTGAAAAGAAAATAAAGAGAGAAATAGAAAGGGAGAAAATGACAAGCAAGATTGAAGATTAATGTCACTCCTCCAGAGAACAATACCTTCTCCTCAGGAGAGGGAAAGAATGAAGCATCAACCACACCATTAGACTGTCATCAACAGTTCATTTATCTTTCATCACACTCTGAAACACTGAAGATGGAGGTGGAGAAAAACACAAAATCACAGATACTCAGACAAAGACAAACAGCACATGCAGACAGTGTGTGTTGATACTCGTATTCAAAGCCTTTTCGAAAAACACTTGGACACACGTTTCGTTTGTACCAGCTGACACACTCGGACTGAGACGCATACTCCATTTTGGAAGACATACTCACAGAGAGAGAGAGCATCACAAAGTTGAAGAAAGACCCACGGTCATAGGGAGACAGATGGACAGGGTCAGAGTCAACAGCAGAGACAGTCAGTTTGTACGTGTTATGGTGTGTTTTACAGTATGTGCCAAGCGTCTTTGGATTTTTTTGTGTTTGTAGGTCTTCATCTGCCAGAACCAGGAACTGGCTGTAAAATCGTTATGACAAAATGTCACTTTACTTCAGCAGAGTGGTCAGTACATACTGTACTGCGTACTGTTACATCACGAGTCCTATGTGGCATGTGTCTGTTTGAAAAAGTGGCTTTAACTTTCAAGTAACTTAATTACCACACTGTTAAATCTGAGAAGTTTATCTTACTTAAAATAATCTTGGAAACTAATTGCCTTGAAAAAGGAAAACAAATAAAACTAATAATCTTAATTTATGTTAACTTTATATCCAATTGTTTTGCAAAGTCGTTGAAACTAAAAAAATGACAAGTAAAATTACCCTGTTCTTTCTAAGTGTTAGCAACTTCAGTAAACAGAGTCTGACTTAACTTGGTCATCACAAAGAAGATTTTTATTAATGATGACGTTAGAACTAGCTTGAAATAAATACATGAAGTACAAGTACCTCAAAATTTTACTTGAGTGTAAAAAGTACCTTGTGACTGTACATTAGACTGTTGCAGTTGGAAGAGCATTGCACACTGTACTTTGCATTACATTTGACTGGTTGACCATCATTAAGGATAACATATTATTTGGCCTCATTCCATCTGTACAGTAAATCGGCTCGTATATCACAGTGCCTATTACCAGAGCTTTTTTTATAGCTGACAAATGCCGCTAAGTGGCTTTCAACTTTGTAAGAGCCGCCTGTGTACAGAAATTAATTAATGACAAAAGTACTGAGTGAGCACAAAGCAAATTTAAGCTGTAATCAATCTGCCAGTCAAGATGTGAGGGCACAACGGGTCAGATGGGTTATTTATAACTGCACACTTAGTGCATTGTTCTCACAAGTCTTACTGCGGCTGTTTTGGTATATTGTAAACACTTGAGAACAAGAGGACACTGAAACCATTTTTGATTAACATCTTCAAAGGGCGTGTTTGTATCTGGCAGATATTGTGGTATTTAATTAGTAGTTTTTTTCTGTAGACAAATGAGAATTGACTGCATTTGGAAGTGGAACTGGCTGCACTTGAAAGTAATTAGAGTTACATAAACGGCTCCAGGTCAGTTTTTACTTTTTCTTCTCTCAGTGAATGCTTGGAAGACAATCTGGAAATTTACAAAACGCAATTTACATATAAATTTTCAACATTTATTAAAGGTTTTTAACACAAGATTGTCAGTTACTGTTTGTAACTACGCGTTCTCATACCGAAACAAAGTAATAGATCGATTTCCACTGACTTCCAAAACAACTGACTATGACTGGCCCCAAACTGACATATATAACCGCTCTCATGCTCGCAGCTTTAAACACCTCCCTAAGGTAATGAAACAGTTGCAGTTCAGCTCTATATATACCTGGTCAGGTTTAGGCAATAAAACTATCTGGTTAGGTTTAGAAAAAACATCATAGTTTAGCATTAAATAAGTACTTCTGTCACTAACATAACGTGATATGACACATGACTTATATACGACAAGTTAGGCCCACAATCAACATGAGCGTAGGATGCTACACATGACATACTAGACTAGACTATGTTATTAAAGACAACAACGTTGAAATCAGAACACAAACACTGATCTCCTGGGCTAAAGTCCTGTGATTGTTTGACACTCCCTCCTCTGCTTCTGCGGCCGCTGGAGGGCACCACCTTACAATAACGTAAGCATGAGTCTTAATACGCTGCTGGCACAGTCAAACTATGTGAACGTTTTATTGTGAGAGCAGGCTAGTTTGCAAACATGCTTTCCAGGGAAATGAAAATAAAAGCCAACCCCAGATTAACTCAAACGGCATTTCGCCTTTCTCAACACATTCTCACTCGCGGTTCGTAGAATACTGGCGCTTAAGCTGTGGCCCATCACATCAAAATATGATGTGACAGGTAGCGTCCTTCATCAGTTTTGGACATTCAGAGACAGTTTGTCGACTGATGCTTATTACATGTATCTTCTCTTTTCAGAAATGCTTTCATAGGAGATGTAAAGTTTCTGCTTGTGAAGTGCATTTTGGTTTCATGTGGGACAAAAGCAGCGGATTCCTGGGTGAAAATCTGAGGTTCATTTGACCCATCCACTTCCACTCCCACCCACTCGGTGTGTTTCTCTTGCTATTTTTACATCAGTAGTTGCCCAGTGTGTGAAGAAATGTCACCTCTGGGGATGTTTCATTCCGCCACTTGAGGGTGCCCCTGTCCATTGGTGTCTAACACCAACAGGCCACTGACCAAGCGTCAGCATTTGACGAGTTGGGAGTGAGACTGAGTTGCCTGTCTATATTTTTGTTCTTTCAGTGCTGTGTCTCTTGGACGCCTGCTGCTTACAGTCTTGTCTCTTTGTTGCCTTTATATAAAGCCTCGACCTCACCTTAGTGCTGTGGAGCGACCTGCACATAATTGCCCCAAACATAGTAAATAAAACAAGCAGAAGGCAGGAGTCTCTTCAGAGAAATACACAACCTTACAACTCTCATAGGTCATAAGTGGATTATTTTTGTATGAGTCTATTTGTATGAGTTTTTTCCCTGCATACTTTATCTTTAATTGATTTGGTTACTTCAGGGTTAAAGCCTCTTTCCATAATTTTTTAATTGCGCCATTTTTGTCCACCCACTGCAAGAAACTGTGTGTGTCAGCATCTGTGTATGTGTGTGTGTGTGTGTGTGTGTGTGTGTGTAGATGCACGTGCGTGAGTCTGTGTTAACTCACTGTCTCTGGGTTCATGAGGAGGGTCAGTCTTGACAGGGGTGGGGTCACTCCAGGAGCGGCTGAAACTCTTCGATCTACGCTCAGCGAATGCTAGTGCAGGTGGGGAGAGATAGTCACACAAACACACCACACACACTAACAAGCGCACAAAATGGACGTCTCCTCGACACACCCACCACCTCAAATACATGAGTGAAAAGGCGGATGTAGCTCACAAATATAGTGTGCACACTATGCCAACCCTCCTCTGCACAAACAAATGCCTGCATATACGAACACACACACACACACACACACACACACACACACACACACACACACACTACACTAACAATCATACATCTTTAATGTTATAAAAGCTGCTCATCATCAGTCTGGATTTAAAAGGACTGTCCTTGTTTCACAGATTTACTGAGCCTCGATAAAATCTGCTCCGCTTTGAAGAGTAATCACTGTGTTCTTAGAATATTTTTAGACTACTTGAAAGTGTTTGACACGGTTAATCAACAGTGTCCCTAAAGGCACCATATTTTAGGTCCTCTGTGGTTTCTATGCTGATGGATCCTCGCTAATGCCTCTCTTTTCATTTTGCTGCTGACTCCAACTTCTTCTTTTCAAGTACTAGCGTCTTTTCATCAAACGAGGTGTTCATAAGGTCAGCTTTTTAATGTTTTTACTCTCGTGATCAAAAGGACATTTTTTTGTGTGTGATAAAGACATTACAAGCTTTGCTTGTAGAAATAACTTGTAATCATGTCAAAACATTTCGTCTTTAATATTTATCTGACGGGGTCTAAGATGAGACTGAGCCCTGTTTGATTTTATATGCCATTATTTTGCGTTTTTTTGCGTCCGCTGAACGAAGAATCCAAAAACAGAAAATTCTCAATGAACTGAAGTCATAAGGGTCGGCATTTAACAACAGGAAAACTATATTAACACATCTGTTTATAAACTCATATTAACAGTATAGTCCAAGTCTAATCTATCCAGTCATATGCTCAGCGCTTCCCAAACAGACAGCCCTTTCAGACAGGTAACTGAACTACACGCAAAACTCATCTATGTTCTCTGCAGAGCCAGAATCAATTGGAAAAAACATCAGTCATTTTACCTCGCTGAACACAGGAGCTGCCGGTCTACCACTGTCTCGATCAGTTTTTTGTTTGTGATATTGTACTGAACCTTGAGAACACCAAAGTCAAATAATAACAACAAACCAACTGATTTAGGCAGTGTTAAACCAGCACTCCCATGTTCAGTGAAGTTAATGTTAGTGTTTGTCAGTGGAGTCTGGCTTTGAAGAGAGGAATAGTTCAGTTTCACCTTCAGCTCAGTTCCTTGTCAGGAAGGGCTGTCTGTTTTGGAAGGACTGAGCATACTGGATGAACGAGACTTTGTTGCTGTTAAACACGGACCCCTATGACTAAAGTCCATCAATATCTTAATTTTTGGATTCTTCGCGTTGGACACATACAAGACAAAACAAAGAAAACTTTTCTTCACAGATTCAACATAACATGGCGTAGGTACTTGATAAACAAATGGTCATTTTGGGGGGTGAAGTATTCCTTAAATCAACACTGCAGCCTTAGGATCACATTGTGGGACCAGAAGGAGAATTTTCTCTCACCCAAAGCTATGTAGAGATGGGAGAAAAAAACTGTCTGAAGTATAAATTGGCTCCAAGAAAACTAGTTTCTGCTCACAGCAGGGAAAGTCTGAGGTGTGGAACAACTTCACTGACATTACTGTCAGCAGCAACACGATTTGGGGGTTTAGTAAATGTCTACAGTGCAAAAATATGATTAGGTACAAAATTTCGGTTTGTCTCTGCAATGACAGGTGTCACATTTGGGATTTAATTGGGTTCAGGGTGTTTTTTTCAAATCACAAAATAAGCGTTTTGCTTTAACATACCTGACATAATCTCAAGATAATTAACATGTTTCCATTCTGACCGTATGTAATGAAAAGGCGGAAAATGTTCTTGCATGATTTTCACAGCAAAATGCCAAACACTTTTGCAAACAAATTGCCCATGTTTGTCTGTCAAATTTTGCTCATCTGATGAAGAGCAAGTCTTAATTGTTTAAACATGAAAAGAAAAAATACATAACATCTTGTTTGCAGTACTCTCATAAGCTTTGACATTTGGTACCAAGCTTCGCACAGACAGTATAATTATGACACTTTTTTACCCGTCCAAGTGATTGTCACATAATGCTGCTTCTAAATTTGACACAAATAGAAATTTCAATATTTTTATTCACATAGATAGTAGAGCTTACTTTGTCCTTTACCATTTTTGTTCTGTATAGTTTTTAAGGTCACAACACTGGACAAACTAATAGATTACAAACCAGTCACACAACAACATTACACTCACATTGCCATCAAAGCCACATGAAGACCAGAAGAAGTAATCTGTACATTTTGATATCTATCACAGTTTTATAGATTTATAGTGACACTCACACAACCCTCTATTAGTACCAGTCTTCCCTTTGCTTTTTGCCATTTAGTGTGCTTTAATTCAAACTACAACCAACCGAACATAAAAAAGACTCCAAACATTTAAAGCGATGCAACAGGAAAGACCACCTACAACTTACGCACTCATACATACACACACATGCACATACTCATATCGCCGGCTTGTTATCAACACACACACACTCACAAAGACATAATCCTCAACGTAATGCAACAGAGCATCACAGAATCTCAGTGAAGCAGCAGCGTTTGGTGCCACACACATGCAAAAAACACACCAGAAAACAGGAAAAACCCACAGATGATGGCGGGGTGAACAACATCACAGTCAATTTGAGCAAACGTATCATCCACACACACACATCTCTGACTCACTCTGTGCTTTCATCCTCCTGCTGCCCACCATCCG
The DNA here is from genome assembly GCF_026936395.1 of Plectropomus leopardus. Taxonomy (NCBI): domain Eukaryota; kingdom Metazoa; phylum Chordata; class Actinopteri; order Perciformes; family Serranidae; genus Plectropomus; species Plectropomus leopardus. Next base: position 18,038,031 of record NC_142195.1, on the reverse strand, counting down.
AAGATGCTTCCGGAAGTTCCTGTGGGTAGAGGAATCAAAGCCGAGTAGGGATAATGGAGGACAGAGGAAGAACCAAAATGTAAAGAAGAGAAGGAGGAAAAGAGGGAGGGGTGGGCGGGAAATAACAAAGCAAAGGAAGACAAATAGGAGAGTTTAGTGTCAAGCTTCTATTTCTACTATTTTAAAAAGAGATAATTATAGGTAAATATACTCATTTCCTTGTCAATGTGAGTGGAAAATACTTGTCACAGTAGCAGTGTGGGTGTAATGTACCGCAGTGCCAAAGTACCTCTTTTCATCCTTTATAGTGTAGATTTATGAGACGCAGGAGATTCATTCATGTAACAACAGCCAAAAGGGAAACCCTTCTTTAGTATTTTGTAGGTTTGATGCATCTGCTATTGGCAGAACCACATCACAGGCAATGATGGTGCATCAGAGGGAGGTTATTAAGCCAAACTGGTGCACAATGGTGTGTGTTATTTACTTTGTTCCAGGCAGAGGAGATGCTGCTGCTTTGTTGATCTGTTTTGCATTTGTGTGTATTCAACAAAGTTGGAATTTGGCCAACATGTTCATGTTTGATAGGTTTTATTTTTGTTTGGGGCTAGAGTCTGGCCAATACTGGATTTCTGAGGCTAACAGGATGACAATATTTGAGACTTTGACTAAAATGTTGGCCCCTTTATTGTGATATTTTGTCAGTAATTGCAGTAATTGTACAACATACACATTTTCTGAGAAGGATTGCTAAAATTTTGACATCAGAGAATAATGATGTGATGTTGTGATGTGGTGCAAAACACTATTTAAAATTTTCAGGAGATCCTGTAGAATCTGCTGAAATTCGTAATCTTAAGATCTTAAAAATGTAATAGATTTTTTTTGCATCACGCTTTTAAATGATGCTAACTTTGATGACTTTTCTGTTTTGTACTGTTATCCGATGCTCCAACAGTAACAAGCATCTACAAGCCTCTGCTTCATGATAAATTTCACTTTTGTCAATCTCCATTACTGTTCTCGATTAAATCCTGCCTAAACTGGGCTGATGGCGAGCTGCCACCCTGCATGTTTCTTGCCAGTTTGGTACACCTTAATTCGTCCTGGTCCACATTCTACTTTTACAGTAGTGTGTGTTTCTGATTTCTATTAGATTATACATTTCTTGAGAACTTTTATATCCACACTGTGGATGTCCAACAGAAGCGGTACACTTTTTGTATTTCTTCTCAAAGCTCATCTCATGGCCAATTAGTGCAGTCACAAAGGCTACCTTCATCTGTTAAAGGGTGCAACTGCTGACAGTAAAAAACCCAAACATACATCAACCACACTTTGAGACTGTCCTCCTCCAAAATAAAACCCCATAGGTTGATTATGCAAGCTGTTATACTGACCAATATTAAGGTGATGTAGTAGAAAGAGTGAATAGAATAATAGAACTCTGCTTAGACTTAGGGCAGGAGGGAGAGCAAGATTAATGGTCAAACCAACACATTTTCACTCCCTTATACAGACGCTTGGTCATTCGCCCTACACATCAAAAAATGATCCTCCAGGTATTCCTCCAGCATTAATTTTCAATGCAGATGGTGTGTATATGTACGCTCGTCATATGCATTGTGTCTTGCAAGGTTAGGTTTCCTTCCATATGTTAAAGTGTCACTGCCCAGTGCGTCTCTCGAGTGCTTCAGCATTCGATGCCAAGGGCCAAATACTAAGCATCGGTATTTAACAAGCTAGGTTGGTCAAACAAACACAGGACTTTCGTCCAGGAGACAGGTGTTCTTGTCCCATGTGAAACTAAAAGTCGAAGTTGAATTATATTAACAACTTGACATTGTATTTTGTGAAGTGAAGAATTTCACGTATGTCGCGTGATGTATGTGAGGCGTATATGTTTGTAACAAACACACTTATTTTAAGCCAAACGATGATCTTTTTTCTAAACCTTACCCTGTAGTCTGGGTGCAGTTGTGACCGTTTTGCAATGTTAACTACATGTTTAAAACTGTTAACAATCGCATACAAGCTGTTTTGTTCTCCTTTTAATAGTGGCTTTAATTTAGGAAATGCTCCCAAGGCTCATAATAGAGGGTAGGAGCATATGACCAGTTTGGTTGTATGGGTTGGAGGAAGTGGAAATAATGATGCAGCAATGGAGGCGTTGCTTAAGAGCACAACAAATAAATGAGTCATTAAAAACAGGACGCATACAAGATATTGGCTGGCTAATTATCGGTCAGGATCTATTTGAGTCTGTTACTGATTACAGGATCAAACACAACAAATTTAACATGTTTGGTCTAAAGGATGCACAAAGCAGGCTTTTCTTATCCTCATTATTCAAATGTGGTCATAAAGAATCCAGACTACTGTATCTCATTGAGGCTAATCACGGGCTAATGATGCTCAACAATGAAAAAATTATGCAGAGCAGGTACAAAATTATGGCGTCAGCCTGATAGAGCAAGATTTTAATTGTTATGATTATATTAAGGTAAAGTTTTGAACCCTAAATTTAAAGAATATGATAATTGGATTTGGTCCATTCCCTCATTCCTGCATGATAAAATCTGGCAAGTTGATTTTACTTAAAAAAAATAATTTTTGTGAATTAATAATTTTGAACTTTATTTTAAGTATGTTTAATTCAGTCAATCTTTCTAAGTTTTATCAGCCTCAGTAAACCAAGTTTACTGTGCTTTATGTCTTTATTTTGCTGGTTTCAAATACTGAATCATATTCGTAAAATCTTAATCATGTCAACAAAACAGAACTTGCATATCTCCGAACGTCACAAACAAGTTAAGTCAGTCTAATTTGGTTTACTGAAGTTGCTAACACATACACAGAACAAGGTAATTCCACCTGTCATTTCTAAGTTGTGATAACTTCACAAAATTAAGTAAATACAGCTGAACTTTAAGTAAACCTAACTATTAGATGTAAAGTAAACTTAAATTAAGATTAATAAGTTACAGTATATTTTCTTTCCTTTTTCAAGGTTATCGCTTTCCAAGATTATTTTAAGTAAGATCAACTCGTTAGATTTTAGTGTTCACACTATCTATAATGTCAAATACAGAGCTGTTTTAGACTGTAGCTGATTAGGCTACAGACATATTGAGGTAGCTTCTCTTTTATTTTTACTTTGCAAGGTTTTGCTACTTTTATTAGCCTCCTAAAAGTCCACAAGGACTTTCGTGTCTCCTAGCAACACTAATTCTGACGACACTATATATTTGTAGCCTATAAGAAATTAAATATAGCATCTTTGCATTATCATGTTCCACTTGAAATCCATTTAGCGTCTTTAATAACAACAAAGCAGTAGTGTTTGTATAGTCTTCTCTGTTACTTTCTGCCTGATGCTGACATGATGTTCTATGCAAGAGCCCCAGATAAACATCCTTTTATCTCTCTGCCTCCCTCCCATGTCGCAGCTACACACAGTTTCAGTACGCCAAGCTACCAGTCGACACTCATGATTAATGATCTCAGCATGTGGTGTGTGTGTGTGTGTGTGTGTGCGCGCGTGCATGTGTGTGTGTGTGTGTGTGTGTGTGTGTGTGTGTGTGTGTTTGTGGGTCCATGTTTATCTGGTGGTGGAGAAGAACATAAAAATAGAAGCAGCATAGAAGGCAAAAGAAAGAGTTTGAAGTCTTTGTCCTTGGTTCACCTCAGTGAAAATGTCAGCAAAACAACAGTTAACTTACAACATCAAGCAATAAATTTCAAGCCAAAACATGGTCTAATAGAGAGCACAAATAACATTGCACTAATTACAGATAAGCCGCACCACTGCTACTTTGATGAAGAGATCTTAAACACACTAATACAGAGACAGACAGACATGTTTTCACCCTGAATGTCCTGTATTTAAACCTAAGCTGCCCACAAAGGAGATGTGTGGACACAGTTAATGGGATTTAAACAGAAAGCAAAGAAATGTTAGAGAAACCATGGCCACCTCCACTCCTAAGACGCCGAAGATCTGACAGGTCCCCCCTTCCCTCTTCTCCAGCTCTTTCTGTAACTCTCCATAACTATTTCCCAATTATAATAGTCCATTTATTCGCCCATATTTTACTTATTTTGACTGCTGTTCTATCTCTTAATTACTGTTAGTGCGTACCAAGTAGGAATAAGAGACACTAACTTCTTTACTGCTCTGTAGCTTGATCTACAATAATACATTTGAATTTATTTGTTTGGTAAATTTCAGAATAATCTGACTCTACAAAGTTACTATTAACTAAAGCTCTCACATAAATATAGTGAATTTAAGTGCAGTACAGTACTGCAGTACAAAACTTGAGTATTTGCCTCTGATAAGTTAAGGAGTAGAATTATAACAACCCAATTGCCAGAAAAATAAGTTGCATTGTACATTCCTGCAAACTATGCATACATTTGCATCTCATTATGTAGTGGATACACCGAAACATTTAAACAATGCTGTGATTAGGTTTAGGCATAAATACTACTGTACATCGTTATGGCTAGGAAAATATCAGTTTTTAGCGTAAAATACCCTGTTTAAGGGGAGGAAATCCCAGCAGAAAATGCAGTGATAGCTCGGTAACAAACAACTACTTTTCGTGCCAGTCTCTATTAAACAGTCCCATTTTAAACCAGTGAAAACACAGCAGTGGCACTGGTTTTGTGTTTTTTGTTGGTCTCAAACAGTGGTCTGCAGCTTGGCAGGCATCTCATCAAGTTTTCACACCATCCACCATCCACTCCACCTGCTGATGACATATGTATAAAATGTGCAAATCTAATGTTTTTTTTTAACTTTGCTGAAACCTACAATTCCAACATTTTCTTCTTGCAATTGGGCTGAGTATACAGCAGCATGAGAAGGAAAAACAGGTACAGTAAAAGTGCTCAAAAAATTGTAAAATCAGACTTCAGAAAACCCAAAGAAAAGAACTAGATTGATTGTAATGCGTTGTGAAAATGAAAGTGGACACCTCACATCAACGCATACAGGGTAAAATCTACTTGATGAAAAGCACTCTGAGATTGCAGGGTCTGATTAAGAGCAATGCTGAAATGGCTCTTTTACTTTTTCCTTGTGTATTGCTGATGTTTATAACTGTGGTTGAAATTGTCTGCTATGTGTGGATGAGGATCACTTGACACAGGCACTGTCTGCAAACTGCTCCTGCATGAAAATAATCATTTCTGCTCAGCTCAGGCCATATCTACACTAAGGCAGATTTAAAAATGCTGTTTACGTGTCAAAGGTTTTTCATCTACACTGGCATTTTTATTGCTTTCCTAAGGTTTGTCATCCAGATTGAAATAAAAAAAAAATACAGAAATGTTTCAATTTTGAGGCAGCAGCTCTATGCCATATCTGGAAATAAGCTTTCTGCTGTTTTCAAAGTGCTGGCTGAACAACAAAATATTCAAACATGTCAAGACACATACTGCATTATCACTTAATGACAGGTCACATGAGTCATTTTATCCAACACAGCAGAGCAGTTTTTCTTTATTCCTTTTTTTCCTGTTTGCTCAATTTCAGTGGTCAAATACCCAGTTTAGTGAGAATAAAATACAAGAATAAAAGATAAATAAACATGACCTTTAAATCTGTATGCCTTAGGGTGGACATGGCCTTAGTATGATAAAAATATGATCCTTTTTAGGTGTTGATTTCGGGTAGATTTGTTTTTTATTTTTGGTTTTAGTTGAGGTCCGAAAAGATTGTTAATCACTCATTTTGATGAAATAATACACAGAGCTCATTTGCTCACTCTGCAGATGGGTGACAGTGAGATGTCAAAGGAATTGAGATGTACTGCATGGTGTCACATTTACCATCTGCCCCTGTGTGACGGAGCGTCTGGGCCAGAGTGGGGCGGTTTTAGAACTTGATACTGATGTCATAACTCCTGCAAGTTTTACAGAATCCCACTCTGCCAATCCAATTGATTTTTTTAAAAAATGCAATGCTATTTATTTATTGTTACTTTTAGAAAGGATTTTGCGAAGGTAGTACAGCAATATTTGGGGGCAGAATGCTGCAGTGAACTTGTTTTGAAGGTTTGAATGCTGAAGTATGCTAAATGAATAAGTCTAATGTCAAATTTTGCAAGCAAACAAAACCATTCTTGCAGATTAGGTGCATGTTTGCTAATACAGTTAATCTGGGTGTGGCTGAGAGGAATCCACAATAGGTTTATCAGAGGGTTTTAAAAACAGTTCATACAGTATGCACCTGTTTTGATCTTTTTGGTTTTATCTGAGAATAAAAATCCGATTCACTGTTGGTGGCCTAGAAAATGGGGCACTGTAGCAGGGCATCCAGTAAGCAGATCCTTTTCAAAGCCGCTGACGTCCTCACCTTCAAATGCCAGGCTGTGACTCTTTGGCTTAGTCAGATTAGACGCGGCTGTAAATAAGCAACAACGGAGCTACAGCCAGAAACAAGCGCAAACAGCACGACAGCAAAGCACACCCTGGCAGGGGCAGCTCCGTACCTCTGGATGACTTCTGCCGAATCCTGCTCCCTCTCTCTCCTTTTTCTCTGCACAAATCCCCGGAAAGCCCTGCCGGGACGTGGCACAGTATTAAAGGGATGAGAGAGCGAGAATGCTGGCGAGGCGAAGGGTAGGACAGTGTTGGGGGGAGAGGGGGCTAATGCCAGGGCTTTTAGCTGTAGGGTTTATTTGGCTGTGGAGAGAGGGGTGTTGTAGGGAGGCAGCAGCTAGCTTTGAGTATAAAGACAAGAGAGTCAAGTCACGTCACCAAGTTTTATTTTCTATTCACGCCTGCAACAAATGTGCCGGTCTGCATGTAATCAATCCTCCAATAGAGACGCTGATCTTGTGACCTTCTGTGTCTCCTTTGGTAATTTCACTTGAGATATGATTTCTATGTTTGTTGTGGGGGAATTTTATGATTCTTGATACTTTTCCAGAATCAGTCATGAACACTTGCTGTATATTCGTAAATGTTGAGATTTGATTGTAATTCTGCACCTGGAGGCCTCTGGGCACAAGTGACAGCTCTGTTTGAAATAGTGCACATTCTCAAATGGCTTTAGTACTTTCTATTCACAGTCTGGTGTTCATTTTTCATGGATATATATTTTGAATGTTAAAGCAGCGACCCAATAGCAAGAGGTTGTCTGCAAAGTTGTGGTGGGAGCCTGCCGTTCATTTACATCACTGTCAAACTTTTGAAAATGTTCCTGGCTAGCAGAAAGTGACACCACTTTATGTGTCAAAGTACAAACGTGGTGTGAAATGCATCACTGTCGATGTGTGATAATGTCTTCAACAGACTTGACTGTTGTTAACCAGGAAAGGTGTGACCCAACAGTCCTGTGAAGCTGATTAACATTTGTCCAGAGCAGAGGAAGAGACAGAGCTAGAGATCTCCATCCAAGCTTAACATAACCGACTGATTCTGGGTAAGTAGTGAAAAGTAACTTGTAAAATTCCCCAAAGAATGAAATGTAATTTTAAAGGCTGAGGCTGGTATTATTTCTTTGTTTTCTTATTGTCAACAAGTTCCATAAAAAGACCAAAACCAACAATTGATTCGTCTGTCTCTCAATACTTTCTGACTTCCCTGCAGTCTGCGGTCTGTCTATGCTCCAGATTGTAATATCTCCACAACTTTTGGACGGACTGTCATTGATGCTGGGCCAGACATGCAAAGTCCCCACAAGATAAAGCCTACTTTTTCCTCTTGCTTCATTATCATGTCCTTGAACCAAATACCTTCAGAACAAATGAGAAACAAATGAGAAACAAATGAGAAACTAAGATAGTGAGCATTAAAGATCTAAAGCTAAAGATCAGAATGTAAGCATTGCCATTATAAAAGAGATTTTTAATCCATGAAGAATTTATGTTTGGAAAATCTACCAAATTTTAATGTGACATGATTCTAATGTAAAGTCTATGGACTGAGCGGGAACGCATGGCTAGAGCCAGTGGAAGAAACCATCGCTCATGTGCACTGGACCATACCTTATGGAAGTAAACCCTGAAGCAAGGGTTGGGTTATGTTCTTTATTCATTGTCAGTTAATCTATAGATTATTTTCCTGATTCATCAATTAGTCATTTCATATAAAAAATATCATAAGATAATTTAAGTGTTGAGAGCAAAAAAATGTTGAATGTCTCCAAAGCCCAAAATGCCGTAAGAAGACATAAGGAAACCAGAAAATATTCACATTTAAGAAGATGAAATCAAAACAGTTTTTGACAACTATTTGATTAACTGTTGCAGCTCTATTGGTGAGCAATTTTTATTCAAGTCAGTTGGTGGCATTTTGGAGTTCATTATCCAGATCTTATATAACAACCACAGTCACCTCATATATCTGTGAGCATGGCTGTAGACTTCAAGTCTTGTTGGACAACAATGAAGGTTTTTGGCACAGAGGTATAAATGCCCTGGCTACACAGTTTATACCAATTTTTGGTCTTTTCACAGGATTTGTTGACAATAAGAAACATAAACTGTCACCATTTTTATCGCCAGCTTTATTCTTTTCTTTTTGTAGGAATTTTGAATAAACCTTCAAGCTAGCAGCCAGAGGTTAGCTCGGTTAACACACAAAGAACTTGAAAACGTGTAAGAGCAGCTTGGGTTAGTTGGGTTTAGTTAGGCGGGATGTGGTAGGAGCAGGGGTTGGGCAGTATGAAATGTTAAGACTTGGTTTAGGCATATTACACTATTACTCTTATCAGCATTAACATGAAGCTGATTACTGCTCATCTTGCCTGTACCTAGAAATCCTTTGTTTGAAGTTAGTGATTTGCAAAAATTCACCCTGAATATTTATTTATCTGCCAAGATTGTATGTGACTTAGCCCCTTTCACACATGCAGTGCAACCCTGAACACAAATATACGAATCAGTTGGACCTGACATTAAACAGACCTTACCCTGCAAGCTCCCTAGTGCAAATTCACAGCTAGTGAGTTGGCATGTGGATGATATTTCTATCATGTGACTGCTGTAAAACTGGAAGAATACAAATATCCAATGGTAAAGAAGAGTGACCATTGCATGAGGACGGCAATGAAAATATCTAATTGCAGAGATATAGATTCGCAAACTTTTATTAAGAGCTGACGCCAAAATGGTCAGACAAATTCAACGAAGGGAGACAAAGTTGTTTGTCACCAAATAACAAACCGTCTTTATTACACAGCACTGTGATTTCCGCATTTTTTGCGCCTTGTCCTGCCTCCTGCGTACTCTACCAAGGCACCAACCAGGTAAATTTCCAGTTAGTGAAAACTGGGGCTGCACAATTAATTGAAATATTATGAAAATCACAATATGGCCGAGTGCAAAATCCAAATCACAGGAGTTAGATTTTTTATATTTTTTTGATTATGGTAAAATGTGTTACATTATACCATAATAAATAAAACCTTTTGGAGCACCAGAGATCCCATACATAAAGAAACTTGCTTGTTTGGTACAGACCCCAGCAAAATTCACATCATCATAATTTCCATATTTTTTAGACTGAAAATGAATTTCAGAAAACACCATTCCCACTAAAATTGCCACTCATATACAGTATCTGTCAGAATAATCGCAATGTATATATATATATATTTTTAATATTATGCAACCCTAAGGAGAATGTATTTGAAATGAAAAATCTCCTGTTATGTGCTGCATGTGTGAAAGGGCAACTGGTAAAAAAAACTTTAAGTGATTAGGAGCTGAAAACTGACTTATAACTGACTTCTGTTGAAACTCCAACTGATGAAATACTTTTACCAGAAGGCACGAGAGATCACATGTTAGCACTATAAATACTTGTTCTTAACAAATCTCTTCAGAGCCAACTGCCACAGTCAGTTCCAAACACGCCCAAAGTCAGCAAGCATAGAGTCAGCGATAATTGGCGGTGACTGTGGAGCAGGATTACAGCCCTAACATGACTGCCACAAAAATCTTAAATGACCGAACTCTATCTATTGCTGTGTCCTAAGTGAAAGCAGGTGTGTGTGCCAAACTGACAGAACTGCTGGGTGGATGTGAGCTGGCAAGGTTTAGGTCAGCCAATACACAGATGGACATTTTCCTGACTTGAGCTTGGCAGACTTACTCAGATGCAGTGGATTACACTGGACTTTATCCCTGCTGTTGCATGGAAATCCTGTAACTCACTTTTTCCCCCTTTTGGCTTTTTTACTTGAATTAAAAACATTATTTTTGCTGACTAGGCTTCTACATGACAATTCATAACTGTCAATCTTTAGATGATTGATGTTTCTTGAGAAACATAATATTAAAAAAGGTCCACCCACCCCCAGACACGCATTTATAAACACAAACCTCTCTTCTAGACACTCCCTATCTCTATCTTGTAATGGTAAGTTTGTTTCCAGCTGAAATTCAATCACCCAGCCCAGGGATGAAGGTTAAATGGTAGACATCAAAGTTAAGGGACAGCAGTTACGAACAAGAGGTAAGCGAGCTAAGAAGAAAAAAAAAGGAAGCCGGGAGGGAAGTATACTCACGATATCCTGTTTGATTGTCCAATGATTAATTAGCATGCAAGAGGAAACAAGAGAGAGAGAAAGACAATAACACAGTTTAGGCACCAGTGAGCATTAAGTCCAAAAACAGAGAGAGAAAGAACAAGGAGAGGCATAATGAGACAAAGACAAAAGGTGTGTGTCATAGTTAGCCACAATGAATAAAAGGTGAAATTGAAGCACCACATAATTGCTCCTGGGCCAAGCTTATTTTAATAGGCCATATTAAACAATCACTTTCATGAATATTGACTGAGTCTGCTTGTATGATGAATATGGGTCTAACAAATATCTGATAGAAAATGAAGGGTGAAAGGCACCAAGAACATGTTAAAGATGCATTTAAAAAAGACCGTTATAGTCGGGGAGAAACAGATTACTGGGAACTGCTGGAGATTGTCAGTTATGACGTGAGGTGGTGTGACAGTGTAGCTCTGTTTTACAGCTGCAGGTGATCCTCGGACAGAATCTCAGCTCACTATCATACAGATGTCTTTTACACAGATCCACACTCATTTTCACTTTCACACACATGGCTTTTTTATGTATACTTGATGCTGTTTTTGTGTTTTAGCTCATAAACTACAAACTGCATATATGTTAACATGACTGCCAATCATGTGCAAATAATTGCCATGCAGTATGCAGTAGCAGTATGGCTTTGGGGATGACACTGCCAATCCCGTGGTCAGTCTACCACTTTGGTCCTAACTGGTATATCTCAATACATTTTGGATGGATAGAAAAAAAAGGTGATCCTGTGACTTTTCTAGGGATCCTGTGACTTTTCTAGGGATGGTTAGTGGTTAGTGGTACTCAATACCTTTTTTTAGTATTGACTGAAATAATCCAATATATAGTAGTATTAATTGGATTGTTGAACTAATTATGAGTTTTTGGTCACGTTTTACTGTTCAGTGCCAACTATCAAGATGTCAAATGGTCCTCAAGGTGAGCTTTCAAAACAAACCTTGCTTACAACCACTCTACCATGCATCAATCATTCAACTTTGACCAAAGAATAAAAGAATTGACAAAAAATTCACTATGATGGATTGTCTTCCTTGAGCAAGCGTTGAAGGTCTGCGAGCTGTTTTTATAGCTTTCTGAAATGAAAATCAATGGCAGCCTGGAAGGTAAGAAATCAATTTGAAAACCTATAGCAAGCTTTGGTAAATGGTTTGCAGAAATGTAAAGTATGCAGTTTGTAGATTAATGACCCAAAACACGCCGAACCACCAGCACGGTCCATTAATGGTGGTCATCAACACACTTGCCTTTCAAACAATATAAATGTGACAGTTTGTGTTTGTGAACATGCAAGATTTGTATGTGTGCTTATAGGTTGGACACTCACGCCTGCATGGTTGTTGTGGCAGTTTGAAAGCTGAACATATTTTCCTTGGGGAACCAGTTAGTGTCTTCTGTAATAATGGAGAAAAATGATTATTTCAGGGTTAAATGGAAAAAGCAGAAAAATCTGTGTGCAATATTGGCAAACATTGTGATAAATATATTAGAAATATGGAAGCACAAAACCAGCGACATCACCAGCACTTCACAGTCCACTACTCCACAAATGGAGAGAGGGAGACACACAGAAGGAGACAGCAGAGGAGAGACGGGGAGACGAAGCGTCAGAAGTACAGACCACAGCGTCACATCCAACAACAAACCCTCCATCCCCACCAGAGTGAGACGAAATAGATTTGAACTGTAATGCTAGCTCACTTTAAAGGATGTTTCAATTTGATGCATAGGCTCTGTGTGATTTCATTAAACACATTTTTCACAGTAAAAAAACGTTTAGGTTCTGTGTGTAACTTTCAGAAAATTCATATCTCTCTGAGAACATTAGGTGAACTGCAGTCAGTATCCTGTTGATCGTGCTCCTGAGGCTTCATGAAACTAAGTAGCCTACTGTTTTCAAATTACATTATGAGCTGATGTATCGAGCAGCTATGTAGAATAGCTAAATTAAACTTTGCTGGCTAACATTAGCACAGAGTGACTTTAGGTCTTTGGCCGCTCCTGCTTTGCTTTTAGCTAGTAGAAAGTGTTTTGTACTGTTACATCATTTATTGTTGACTAAATCAACAAGCTGCCACTCTGACTGATTTTAAGCATGAATGTTTGAAGAGACCTGAATACAGGATTCAAGGTGGGGCCCCTTTCATTCCTATGAAAGTTACTCAGTGGCACATGAAGCCAAAAAACATCTCTTTCTGCTGTATGAAATGATCTGGATCTTCTGCATTATGGTGCTAATTGAGCAAGAGCACCAGAGACTTACGGCAACCAAGCTTGATGGAATGGCTACTATCGGCTGGTGGAATGACTCACTTCCAGTTTAGCGCTCCGCTAAATTGAATGAGGTTCAAATGATTTAATGTTGGTCCTCCTCTAGACTTTCAAAATGTTACTGGACTGAATGGATCAAATCCTCATAGTGAAACGAGTCATTTTGCAGAGGTTTTGACATTCAAAACCATCTCTTTCCCAATGTAAGTTCATGAGAAAATGTCTTTCTTGGCCCCATGTTATCATGTCATGAACCTGGAGGATGTAATCCCGCCTTTGGCCTCTATGGAAAATTGGCCTCAAAGCCTGGCGCTGTTCCTGGGGGCTTAGTGTATTGCCAGTCACTTGTCAACATCAGTGGACTCCATTTGTTAGCCTACTGTTGCAGATTGTTAGTGCTGTCGCACAGCAGAAGAGAAGCAATGCACTTATTAACGCACATGACCTCACATTCTTTGGATTACCACAGGCAACTGAAAAAGGGAAAGTCTTCATTTTTAAGAGACATAACAACTTTTTCATTGATTGGAAATAAGAAACGATTAACACTAATAAGTTACATACAGAACCTTTAAAATAAAAAAATTAAGTGCAAAGTTTTTTCCATTACTTTTAAATGGTCACTAAAGGGTTGAGTGTGATTTGTTAATTGTTTTCACTGAAGTGGTCCTTAAAGCCTGGAATTATTACTTGTCAACAAATAACTGTCACAAACACTAGACTAACAGGGACGTATTAAGTTTAAGACATGTATTCAGGCAACTAATTAAACTTCAAATGCTATTTCATCTCTGGTCCAATACCAAACCCACCAATCCCATCCACAGGGTCTTGTGAACAAACCCTGCCCCCCTCCCGCCCTCGTTTGGAATTCAGCGCCTCTCCCTTCCTCTGTGTCCTCCGCCCTCTCACCTCTCTCCAGCCCAGTCACCCGGTCCACACTCCACATCCGCTCTAGGCGTCGGTGCTGCTTGCCTGCCTCTCGGGACGTGCTCTCCAGGTCCAGGGAGCCCTGGCTCCGCGAGGGGGCGCCACTGCATGACTCACAGGCCAGCCCGCTGCACTCTGCCTCGCCTTTTCCGCCCTCGCCCCAGCTGCGGATGTTGTGGGCGCTGACAGAGGTCTGCAGCGGGGGCTGAGACAGGTGATGGTGGTGGTGGTGTGATGTGTGATGGGAGTGGGATCCAGCGACGTTTAAAGACTGCTGCTGCTGCTGCTGCTGCTGCTGCTGCTGCTGCTGGTTGCTACTGCTGCTTCCGCTTGCCCCGCTACTTCCTCCGCTACTGGAGGGCGCATGGTGGTGGTTCCCGTGGTGCATGTCATGATGGTTCCTGTGATGGTGGCTGGTGCCACGACCGCTGCTGGCATGGTGGTATTGTGTTGGAGATGATGAGGTGGAGGAGGGGGAAGTGGAGGGCTGGATCAAACCACCTCTGGATCCAACCCCGCCACTCCCCGTCTTTTCCTTCAGGACGTCCAGTTCTAGGCTCTCCTTGCTGCCCCGGCCGCTGCTCATCAGCATACCGCGCTGGGTGGTGATGGTGTACACACGGGCAGGCTGCAGGGTGCACTCAATGGATTTCTGCTGGTCTTCCTCTGCTGAGAAGCTGCGCTCAAGAGAGAGTCGCGATGGTTTTGTGGAGATGGTGATGGAAGGGGGAGGCGGCTGGAGTAAGCCCAGTGGAGGTTTCACCAGGCTGGGCTCCGGTTTATCCTCACAGCCCTTGGTAGTGTTGGAGCACGGGTGCAGGTGGTTGTTGTTGTTGGGGCCAATTGTGTCACTTGGCGACTCTGGGTCGGGACCCACCAAGGTTTCACACAGAAGATGAGCTAGAATAAAGGCGGAAAAAAGACAAACAAGTGTTATACACCAAGGTGCTAACGAGCAGAAGAAGAGAGAAAGAGGGGGGAGAAGAGAGAGGACAAGCTGATGACACAGAGGAAAATTTCTTCTCCGGTTATCAGCTACACTAATGATCACAGCCTGGCATTTCAAAAGAGGATGGGGTGAAGCAGGTGGAGGGAGGATTAAAGACCACAAAGGAACAGGTGGAGCAGGATACAGTGATGGACAAATGAATGGCTGAGACGCTGACCTGATCCGTTTCGGTTTTCAGGGTGCGTGTGGGACAGGTACTCTCCAAATGCTCGCGCTGCTCTGTTGGGACACACACACATGACACACATAAAGACATTAATTTATGAGTGGAAAGGAGGGGTGAGCTGAAAGGGGAGGAAATGGAAGGGTAGAGAAGAAAGAAGGGCAAGGGAATTGTAAATTATAAACCTAATTGCCTTCTTTGTAGGCTTGTGCCACCCACAGATTAAAGATGCAGCTGTTTTATCTCCACACTTCAGGCAGCCGCAGACTGAAAGAGAGACAGAGTATGAGACAGCCGGAGGAGATAGAGTGAGGGATTGTTCAACTTCATTTCTCCGTATGACCTCAGTTTGCGTCGGTGGATGTAATTGCAGCTGGCAGACCATAAGTGTGTTTGTTTCCTTGTGTCACACACACAGGATGCATGTGTGGATGTATATTCTGTATCCTGGTGTCAAGAAAAGTACTTAACCTTGACAACAGCTGAAGAAGATTGCTGAGACGTGCTGAAAATAGATGCTGTGAGCTCCATAACCACAGTACTGCAGCTCCTTTTTTTTACGCACACACAGAAATAGAAACACGCTGCAGACGACCATTCAGCCACATATAGTGAAAACGTAATATCACAGAGGACTCCAGCTTTTTAATAAAATAGCCCCAGGTCTCCCAACTGAATGACACTGACCTCCTAATGTTCCTCTAGTCAGCGTGTGACAGCAGAGGGAAATGAGCAAAGTGAGACAGGGCAAAAGAAAGACGAATAACTCTGAAGATGTTTCAATGTCAATCTGGATACTGACTGAGAGTAAATGTACCGCAGCAATAAGTATTAGCAATAACGATTCATGACAGTAATTAAGAATAAGTGGAGGGAGGAGAGGAGATATGAGTAATTCTTATACTGTATGTTATTAATATTAAGTTATTCCTGTCTCGAGTTGTTAATCACATGTTTCATCACATTATGATATGATATTGATTATTTGGACAAGAAATAATATTGGCTGATAGAAAGGCTGCCATGATATGATTTTGATTCAATTCAAGGAAGGGCCTTGTGATCAATAAGAAAATATCAGTAAATATCCTCATTGTTTTTTTCTTAGCTACTTACGATTATCTGCCTGGTGCACTGTTTGAATGTTTAGGAAGGAGGTGTGATTGGATCAAAATGCCGACACAAACGTACAATAGGAATATTGAATATAACTAGGAATAGGAATATAGACATAACTCAAAGATGATGATATGTGTTATCCCTTTGCATCCATTATATTTATTTTGATCATTGAATCAAAATATTGTTCTAGATCGATGTATTGTTAGACCTCTATTCTTATCACAAGGATCATGAAGTTACCTTTTCTCCAATTAATTATTCTCGCACAGCTAGACCTGTCTTCACAGTGCTGTGTCAGCACTAGAAAAAGTACTTAGAGGTACGCAATATCATCTGGCTATAGGGGGAAAAATGCAACTAGTTTGTTTGTATTTCTTTAAACCAATCACAATCCACTGGGGTGGCACCAAAGTGAGGGTGCAGTGTCAACACCCTTGCAAAATAAGGGTCAGGAGGAAATTGTTTTGATAGGAACATTCGCACTTAGGATGTGAGCTCTGTCATTAAAATGGAGCTGTAAAAGAAAACATGACAAAGATGTATGTTGACTGTGTGATTCAACTTTTATAAACATACAAATGTAAAGGTGAATTGTTAAAATACTTCAGCTCTGGTGGAGCTCACTGGACCTATTAAAATCACAGATTTCTAGCTGTATGTGGCTCGAGCAGAAGATTATCTGACAATATCACAAAAGCTTGTGTGAAGTGGAACAGACTGGTGCTGCTGCTGGGGTGAAAAGATTTGGCAAATCAACTCTGGATGTGTCAAAAACAGATCAATATTGGACATGAGAGTCCTGCATGACAGAGTCTGGGCTTTTCTGAGGTTGTTCAAAAATTGTTTTATGTGTTGTGGATCTTTACAATTGACTGACAGAACAAAGCAGCCATGCTTTATTGCACAATCCAAACCTTTTTAAAAACTTGCCATTTTCGGTGCGTAGGGTGTTAGCCAGGAAGTTGTTATAGTTGCCCATTGTTCCAAGGGCCAATATTCTGCAGCCTCATTAATCCTTAAATGAAACTCAAACTCGCAGCAGGGAGTGTGTATTTTCGGAGAAATAAGACAATGGCCATGTGCATTTGGTATAATGGGCTATCGTAGAAATAGGCTTTTGGTCCAGTGGGACATGTGGACTAATAGGGCTACAGACTTTTGGGCCAAGGCACTTTTTCCCATAGTGAAGGGAAATTCTATACTGTCACATGCATATAGCAGAAAGGAGGGAGAATGCCAGCCCAAATCTGCCGGCCAGTGGCAGGTTTATAGCCACAGTTGGGGAATCAGACTACAAATTGATTGGCTTGAAGATACCGGCAGTCTATTTCAGACTTGGTTGCTGTAATTTATGTTTGAAGGCACTTGTGCTTATGATTATTTCCATTTTGTAAGACATAATAATTTCACCACGGTACTTTCAGAGGACATACTGCAGCTTTTATCTGTTATTTAACTTGCAGCATAGCTAGTGCCTCCAAGACCACCTATGGCAATAAAACACATTAAGACATCTGTCATTCAACACACTTCAGCATTATTCAGCATGAGTCAGTATTTTTACTCATACTTACAGCACAATATGTGCTTCCTCTGTACTTTAAACAATTTTTTCCAGGTTATTTTACTGGAATACTTATTTCACAGTTACTGAGAATACTCACTGTGTGCAAACTGACTTTTCAATCTGAGGTTTCAATTAATTTATCACTAATGATCTACTACTACAGGCAGACTAATGAATCCATTGTGAGTCAGCATATTTGTTTCCCTTTTGAAAACCTGCTGTCAAAAGCCTTATGCAGCGTTTATTAAATTTATATTGATGTGATCCAGAAAAATACTCTGATGTTTTCACAGCTGCAGTTAGAGTATCAAAAGCCAACTGACTGTTTACATCCTTCGAAACATTCAGGGCAGTGGCCCTTTTTCCTAACGGAGGTGACTGTGCAGAAGAATCCGCTGTGTACAGGGGAATCTGGGTGAATGAACGCCTCCTTCCTGGCAACTCTGTCAATTATTAAAGCCCATCCAACACAGCAGGGGCACACGCATATACTCACACACAGTAAGAGCAGGGTGCGCTGAAAACAGACTATTTTTCCCTGACATTTCTCTGGTGCACCATTTTTTATTGTCTCTTAAACTGGGCCACAAAGTCAGCCATGCCTGAGAGATTAAATTTCACCTATGCCACCTTTAACAACAGCGCACTTATGATAGTACATGTTTGTTTGACCTGAGGAGGTCTCATAATTAATGGGACTATGGCTCTAATATTCATGTTAATAACCCGCATCAAAAGTTGGCAGATTATTTATTGCTACTTGGCTAGGAGGCTGTAGTTTATGTGGGGAAACTCTGAAGTCCTCCATTAATATTAATCTATTGTGAATACATACATCGGCAATCAGGGGGCCTAATTTAAGGTTTGACACAGTCACCTCCTTGTTTATTAATATGTAGGTTGCAGTGGAGATTTTCTGCAAGAACTCAGCAACACCAGTGTTAAGGTTAGTAGGGAGCCCCATTAGAAAGATAAAAAATAGCAGGCAACTAGAAAAGTGCACTCAGTAGAGTGCAGTTCTCCACCAGGTTTATCTGGGGGCATGTGGGTGGGGAAAAGTGAGTGCAGATTAGGCGGTGTTTTCCAGCAGGTATGCATGACTGTAGTATAATAAAGAGGAGACAATATGCAGCAGGATTTCCCACGCAGTCATTTATTTGTGGCTGCCCATCAAAATTAAAACATCTGCTGCCACAAATAGATTTTCTTTTTTGGGGGGGGGGCTTTATTGGCTTTATAACGGTGCAGCTAGAAAGTGACAGGAAAGGGAATAAGAAATGGGGATGACACACAGCAAAGGGCCACAGGTTTCAGTCAGTCTCTTGCAGTGAAACAGAGGGAGAGAGCTGTGCTCCGTGAGGCTCTGAGAAAGCATTACCTTCTTCTGTGGTGAATTTACAGCTCACAGCTACTTAATACGATATACTTTCTGGCTTTTGTTTGATACCTGGTGTGGGCAAATATGTTTTTGGCCTCTGCCGATCTGCTGTTGGTGCCATTAGCTTGTTTACAATATTATGTGAATGCTGCTGAATGTCCTGCTGAGCCCTGCTCAAACTTTAACATTTTATATGGGGGGAGGGTTGTTGAATATTTGTATGGAAGAGCCGAATCTGATTCGACTGTCACAATTTTGAGTCAGGTACAACTCTTAAAAAACCTTGCCTCCTCTCCTAACACATGAAGAGTTGAATCTTGTTTATTTTTCTAAACAAAGATTTCGTGATCTCATTTTGTGCCTCACTTCAGTAGATCATGACATACCGAGTATGGAACTAATCTGCACATGCTCCGGTTAAAAATGAGATCAGAATCATCTATGGGTGTCAGTTTTCAAGCCATGACAAAAGCTAAAATGTGACCTGTAACTAGACTAGACAAGGATTCTTTTAGCCGCGCAGATTGCCTGAAATATTTTTTGCTGTGTGATTTTGTCGATGATTTGTGGCCCCTACCAGCTGGTTAAGAGGAGTGAGGAGTCAGCAGTCAATGATGGTATAAAACAACTTTTTCAAAAATTAGGAATCACCGCAACCATGAGAGGTCCTTACAGTCATAAATGTGCCCAAAACATGCACGCATGAGCAAACACATGCATTACTCCCTGCAGGCTTACACCCTGCTGAGATAATAATTAGATGCTCTGTCTGTATCACAGCATTGGGTAGGATACTGTTTGTGACATTTTTGCCCGAGGCTGACATGCAGGACAAATCCACCAGTAGGCCCCTGTGGGCAAAATTGACCTTTGCCCAACTAATCATCAAGTGCAAGTACAGTGCACACAAACAAATGGCCACTTCATACTGCATTTTTCCTGCAGACCCAGAACACAACTAGGATGCTGGGATACAATGTATTTAGCAGCAGCTTTACCTTGAGCCATTTGGTTTGTAATGATATGATTAAACTCAAAGTTATTTAAAAATATGCACGTCAGCATGATAAAAACTGAAATTAAGTTTGTTTTTTTTTACTCTACCGTACCAGGAAATATTGCAGGTGTCACATTGAAGTTACAAACCTTGAGATTTTTGTTTGTACAGCCACTAGGGTATATGCATGTGTGAGTCTCTGTAGAATATATTCAAGGGCAAAACAGAAGGAAGGGCAGAAAAAACAGACAAAATGTTTGTTTGTGTTTGTCTGCATGCAGTGATGTAACCAACAACCAGTCACGTTAAAGACACTTGTGATAAATGTAGTCTGCGTTCTAATCAGCAGGTGTTCCTCTGAGGCTCTGAGACATTTTCATTTTGCCCTCCTGTTTTATTATTCAACAGGCCGGCACTCTGATTAGAATCAGCAAACAATGGTGCAAGAGACTAGCAGCATCCATTATACATGAGAGGAAACTGAGTCGGAAATGGAGAGAGCAAAACGCCTCTCAATCCATCCATTAAACAACCCCTTCTCTCTGTGTTGCCTCATATCACTGTTGTGCAGCCGGTCCATATATGATGTGTGAACACAGCACCTCAGGGACACAGGTGCATGAGATGACAGGGGAGAGATATTCCTCACACGTACGGGAAAAATGCAGGCAAAGTTAAGGGATGGGGAAGAAGAGGAAGAGCCTGACAGGCAGATATGAAATTCGTCCTGCATGCTCTCAGACATGTGACGGGGTTTGGGGAGAGAAACGAGTTAGGGAGGGGAGTTTCTGAGCAGGAGAGACAGGATTACAGCAGAGAGGAAGAGGAGTGTACAGAGAAAAAAATGGGCGCATATTAAAAAATGAAAAGTGGTGTAAACTTGAGGAAACGGAGGCAGACGGAGAGTACAGTCAGGACAATGTGGAGGAAAGAGATAAATCTGACTGTTTCCTCCTTATGACAACTGCATCTTTGAAAATTAAATCAACCCTAAAATCCTTTTGTTCTTTAACTACTTTAGCGGCTTCTACAGGCTGTTTAAGTACGATATAGGCTTTCAATGAAATGTGTCAAACAGGAGTGGAAAGGGTGGCACAGGTTCAAGTTCAGTGTCCAAGATTCAGATCAGATCAGATTAGATATTCTGACAGTGATGGAGGAGACTGGCTGTGTCAGAGTGAAAGTTTTAACCTGAATGAAGAAAATATAGTGTTTTTGACCACTAAATCATGTAAACATGTTCCAGTAAAAAACCCAAAATGCAAGTATGCATCAAATAACAAGCATAATAGGTCCTCTGACTGTCAGTGCTAAAGAAGAAAGGAATGGTGCTCTCTTTCGTTAAAGTCTGACATTTTGTTTCCACGCCCATACACCCTGACCTCCTCTGCATGTAGAGTTTGTAGCAAAAATATTAACATCATTTGACTTTTTTCTCAAAATAGTTGCCAGTCATAATTACAAGGCCCACTAGCAGACTTTGTCACTTTAATGTAAACATATGCAGTCTTTCTTTGGAGGACAGTCTCCAACCGCAACGCGGATGCTAATGGTCCAACATCTTGGACAGAACTCCTCTCCACGAGTGGCTGTAATTCTGTTACGTAAACTGCTGTGGGTGCAACGTGCAACCTGAAGCTCTTGCTGAGTGAGGGAGTTAGAGCGAACATGAGCATATTTCGCCTCTTGTCTGGGTCTATAGTTCAGCACATACTGTAGTGTACTTAACATTTCACAAGCTGGATGAGTCAGACACAATTACACACACACTCCACTCCTCCTTAAACACTTTATGCCACAAATTCTGCAAACCACTCTGCAGATACATAAAAGGATCCTCAGCAACAGAATATACACCTCAGCATTTCATCTCTTTAATGAAACTAGCCAGAACAATACATACAGTAGACACTAGATACTTGACGGATGGCAACATCACAAAACTGTAAACGCCCTGTTTTCAGCATCTTCAAGTTTGTGCTTAGAATCTGGTTGGTGTAACTTTATCCAGTTCTTATTCGACTTTTTCACCTTTTGTCCTGTATTTTAGCATGCTTTTACACCTATGTTTTTGGTGCTTATCAATCAAACATTTTTCCTGGTTCAGTTTGCTCTTACACGTGTAAAATGCCCACAAACATTTGAAAACATACCATGCAAGCAAACAATTCAGGAAGAAAAGTAAAAATTGATAAAATAACCTGAAAACCCCTGAAAAACTTTTAGTGACATCACTTCATAGATGGTGTTTGATCATAATAATTTAGGAAAAATCTGTATAATTACAGTATTTTTCTGCAGAACCTTTACTGAAAATTTCTTCGAATTTCTTTTTTTTCGCACTTTATTTACTTTAAGTTTATGTTTTTTGTTTGGTGGCCACTGCTGCCAGTCATTCAAACATTTTTCACTTTATCAAAGGTTTTTGTAGTAATTTAGGAAAAATCTATAAAATTACAGTTTTGGCACAAAAACGTTTCTTAAAATGTATTTTTTTTTTAATTGTTTTTTACACGTTATTTGAATTACAATATTTACTTTATTTTTTGCATTTTTTTTGTTTGCCAGTCATTTGCCAGTTTTTTTTTACGATTTATTTTTTTGCTGTGCACCTAAAACTCAGGGGACTTTCTAAGTGGAGACAAAGGAAAGTCAGTGTAATGTGTGGACTGTCTGTAAAATCGATCAAATTAAATGTAAAATATAGCCCAGATCAATAAGATAATTAGGTAGGTAGAGCATATGGAACGGAGAAAAATGTCATGAACCTTTTATATGCCAGATAGGTAATAATGCAGTGCTTTTATGCATCATTATGAAATTTAAGCAGTTAGCTTTTACCAACAAATTATCTCCATAATGGACCTTGAAGACTCACAGCTTAAATAACTGACATACAGGCAATTATGAAAAGCCATATTATAATGCTGCGACATCTGGTACTGACCTATATCTAATCATCTCATGCCTTTCTCCAATGAATTCTGATGCAGTTTAACACCGTGACCATATATCTTTAGAGGACAAGCGGCTCGAGGCTGAAAGCAGGCCATCACTCCCCTGGCAGTGTTCCCACTGGTCTGAATATCATCAGAGCTGATGTCTCCCCGGGCGTCTCTCCACTGTAAACAATGGGCTGCCAAGCAAAGAGATTCCTCACTCTTAATGCTCCTTAATCGTATCCTCCTCTCAGATTGTCTAATTGAATTGGGTTGCCACACACACACACACACACACACACACACACACACACACACACATGTGGAGGAGCATACACACACATAAATGCACAGCAGGGGTGATGAGAACCTGTTAAGAGGCGTGTTGCGTGTGCTAAGGGCCGAAGGGACTTGGGCATGTTAATTGCAAGTCTTCAAAGTGTGGTGCATTATGGGGCATGCCGGAGTGAAAAACCCGATGGAGGTGCTGATTAAAATGTCAGGACACTAGTGGCCCCACCAAACACATACAGTGCTTAGTGATGCAACTGATTTACACACACACACACACACACATAAAGAAATACAGTAACACACAACCCTATTCTGTTTGTCTGAAGCCTTAACATATTTAACATTCTCTTTTTTTCAACTGATAAAAGACCCTTTTCACAACAGACATTTTGACTAATCTCTGTGAATTTTTCATAATATTCTACAACTACCGCCTCAGGGTTGTTTGCTCCCGCAAACAAGTCAAGTTGCGATTTACATCCATGTCTGTCCAGACTCAGCTTTACAGCCTTTTTGTGGTGGCAATGTTAAAGTCATATAAACATTGTGTATTTGGTTTACAGCCTAATGTTAGCATTTGACTTCTGGTGATCTCAATTACGCTTTAAGAATCCTAAAATTGGTGTTCATTTCTGAAGATTATGTGGCTGGACAAAACGTGCAAGTATCATGAACTTCTGTACACCACAGAGCTTATTTTCTGCAATACTCCAAAGACATTACACTGTACTACTATGGACATATAGATGGAGGGCATAATGAAACCATAATGCCTCCAGCTGTGGCTGTTGACAGTGCGGATGCATAAAAAAGAAACCTTACTATTAAAGTTATTATTAAAGTAAACCAAATTTTGTTAAAAAAAGTTTGCTCTTGGAAATGGACAAAACAAAAATACATCAAGGTCCATTTAATGCTTTGTCATGAGCTTTCAACTGTATAACAAGGTCTTCAGCAAATTAAGCTTGCTCAGAACTGAACTGTAGAAAAAAAAAGAAAAGTGGAAAGGTTGAACATTTACCTTTTAATTTGGATTTAGATTGTTTGTCATAGAAAAAATGAAAAAGAAATGCAGGATAGCAGACAGACACAGTCAAACAATCACACAACACTGTTGGAGCCCTAATCATCCCCCAGACTGTAATCAATAAAATCTGACTCAGTCAGCCTATTTATGACAAAGACTCACACTGTCTGATTGAGCAGAGGAGGGGGGCTATAGCTGTAATAGAAATACTTTGTTCAAATACGAATGCACTGAGCGACACCTCTAAAAATCAGAAATACACAGTGTAAATACATGAGTTTAAAAGGAAATAAGAAAGCACCAAGAAACATTTAAACAAAGAATTGATAGATTCTCAAAACTTGAGAAGAAACATGGTCTCACTTTGTTGAGCTCAAGTGAATCTTATTAACTGTTACTACAAAAAGCAATTACGCAACAGCCCTCGACCCTCATAAACAGACTGACTGCAGGTCTACAACAAAGACAGTCGCACCTGTCCACTTAGCTGCACAAACTAACACACAATATTTCATTTGCATCCGTCCATGAAAACCAATCCTTTCATGTTTCATGCCTTCTTTTACTCCCCCACAGCTCTGTGAACACTGTTGTCCGATGCCCTTCAGCCAAACCAAAGCAGAGCCGTCCTCTCTGGCTGATGGGCAGATCAAAGCATTTGCTTTTTCACTCAATGCCGCTGAATTCTGGTGTGTAAATTGGAGGTAATCTCATCCTCTGTCTTTTATTCCCCCCTTCGCTCTTAGTCAGTTGTTACTTCTTGAGCTGCTACAGGGAGTGTGTCACCAGTTTCATAACCAGCAATCTATAAACATGCATAAGATGACACAGGAACAGAAGGGTACAAAAAGCAAGTATCTCTTTTGTGTTTCCTGTGTGTTTGTAGGCATTCCCATGAATGTGGGCAGTCACTCTTGCATAGTGTCTGCTAACAGCTCCTCAGACGTCAGTGACAAAGTGGGTCATCTGTCAGTGCTTTTCAAAATGACTCGTGAGCATTTTCTGATCTAGCACACCTATCAGTAGGATTTAGACACACCACAAGTAATTTTAAGTCACGCTAGTGGCAAGGCTTCAGGCAACGTGATCTCTTCCCCACTCATCATGTTTGATCCTTGGGGAGATGCCTTTTGAATTGTACTTTGACACAGGGGTCGGCAGTTAGGTTTAGACAGCAAAACTACTTGAGATTGTAGTTGATGTTCGTCACATGAGGGGAAAAAAAACTGACACAATAACTGAATGCTGACTTAGTCTCACGTGGAACACAAACAAGAGTCTTAGGCAATAACCTGTACTGTGTCCGATGCTCTTGACACCTAATAATGATGCAGATAACTTTGCACTGGAGTTGGTTGAAAGCCCACTGCATCTTATACAGACACTGAAGGATGCATTGTGCGTCTGTATCTGATGCAGATGACCACTGCTCAAGTGGTGTCTTGTGACTTTGGAAGTAAGCACAGACTGCTTTAGGGTTGTCATGTCAGTCTGTTCACCACTTTGATCCAGACCAACATATCTGGACAACTATTAGACTGAATCCCATAAGATTTGGTCTAGACATTAATGGTCCTCAGAGGATGAAGAATGAATTGTCTAAGATGGCGGACACTGCACCTCAAGGTGCAGCAGCTACTGTGTTTGGTCGGGCTTGAACTAAACCTGAGTTTTATAAGACAGCTGACAGCAAGGTTATTGTGGAGGATGAGTTACTTTCTTGCTGTTAAAATTAAGACATTGAGCCAGGACGAGATAGTGGCTGTTGGCAGCAAACAACTTCGACTCCGAATGGATAGAGGCCTCTAGGAAAGTGTTGTTTGAACTTTGTCCTACAACACAGCATTTTTTAAGTTATTTTTATATGGACCCTGAGTCTGGAATAAAGGCTTGATTGATTGATTGAAGACCAGTAACATTGGTGATTTCCTGACTTAGCGTCATAGTGCTACCAGAAGGTTGACATTGTTGGTTTTTAGTGGCATGTCTTGACAACTATGGGACAGATTAATATGAAATTTGGTACAGAAATTAGTGGTCCCCAAAGGATCAAGACTGACTGACTCTGATAATCTTCTGACTTCCGAAAAAAAAAAGATTGAGTGTTAAAACTTTGGTAACTATAACTTGAAGTTGAGGAAACATAATCATTATGGTTAAGGATTGAAAAAAAACTGTTGATAGACAAAAAAATGTTAACGCTCATCAATACTCTCATATATCACAATCAGATTTTTCTTTCTGCCTCAAATAATTAGACTTTATTTGAGGTGTTTCTTATCAAGCTATTTCCTGCTCTGCTACTAAACATAGAGCAAACTTAATGACCTTGGGAGCAGACAGTCTTCATTTGCATGACCACAAAAGGTTGGCAGCCTGGACACCAATACAATAAATCTGAGTCTATTATAGCCACTTGAATAAACAACCACTAATGTCATCACAGTGTGCTGAACTAAAGTGTAAAAACACAGTCTATGGCATGACCTCCACGCACAGGTCGGCTTTTTCAATAAATGTTTCATGAGCTCCTGTCAGACAAAGTTTTTTTCAAGAGAAACACATCACAAAAGCTGTGAGGAATGATTAATGAGATTGTGTGCTGTGTACATTTATGTGGGTGTGTTTGTGTGAGACTTACAGAGGCTAAAATAAGGACTTGGGTTTAGAGTTAGGTGTAAAATTAGACTTTGGTTGAATTTAAGTAGGTCATGGTGTTTGGTCGGCGCTTAATTAGGATCACAGAAGGTTGATGCTATGGGTGTATTGCTGCTACTGGTTGTGGAAAGGAGACAGAGCCTGAATAATGTCAGTGGGGGGGTGTCATTATACTAAAGAGAGTGTGGCTTTTTTATGTTGATTGGAGATAGAAAAAAGAAGTTTGTTTGCAGTTTTGTGTTTGGATCTGTTTGCAGAGGATGACTCATATACCTGCTGTCATTTGCCTTTAGGATTCTCAATGCATAGGAAAATGCTTGTGTCTTTGTGTGTACAGTACATGCAAAAGAGAGAAGGACAGAGAGAGGAATTAAGATGATGAGACAAGTAGTTTGCACTGATGGAGAGGAAGTGTGAGTCCAGTTACTTGACCAGCAGTTATATATACGTATATATGCCAGGGTGAGGAAATATTCCCACTGGTGTTACCGATTACACCACACAATTTGCAAGAAAACGTTTTTGTTAATGCCCAATATCTGTAGAACGCTCCATTAAGTTGATGCTAAAGCAAACCAAACATTTCCCATTGCTGTAGCTTCACATTAAATATATTAAATTGGTGAGTTGACTTTTATTATGAAGAAATCACAGAAAATGTTTTTTGTCAGTTTGATTAGCACTACCACTATTATTAATCAAAAATGACATAAAAAACTGTAATATTCGGCATTTCCTGACAGCAGATCAGTTTGAGAGTAATGGAACAAGAAGGAGCAGCCAAAGTGAGCAGTTAAGACTCATACTCATTTATATTTCTATGACTGAAAATAGGTCAATTTTAAAGGATGTGATTGTTGCCGCTCACATATTTTAATGTGTCTTTTACGTTGGCATGGATACATCCAGCAGTGAGCATGAGAGGGTGACGGTCTTCAGCAGTGTTCTCCTTTCTTTCTCATTTGGAAAGTCTAGAAAACCCAAAAATGGAATAATTTTACTTACATTACATATAGCTGAATGCTAAAGCTAGCTAGTAGCTGACTCGACAGGCAGAAAATATTTTTGCATGAAAATATTCAAGCATGAAAGGGAGGGAGAGAGGAAATGACATGCAGCAAAGGGCCTTGGGTTGGAGTAGAACCTGCGGCCACTGCGGTAAGGACTAAACCTTTGTACATGGTGCGCCTCTTTTACTCAGTGCCCTAGCATATGGGAGCTTTTATACTCAACATTGAGCTTTTTTGGCCTCATGCACAAATGAGCAACTTTCATAGGAATGAATAGGGCCCCACCGCCAATGCTGTATCCAATTCTCTTTAAACATCCATGCTGCCCAATGCACATTCAATTCCCATCCAGTCTCCTCCCAACTGTTCTGTAGTAACTTTTTATCCCTGCGCCCAGGCAAAGGATCATCATAAAGATGTTTTGAATTTCTAACCAGTTCTCATAACCTCTGCTTAATACCTACTGCAGTTTTAGAATGTGCAATGTAAAGTATTGACTACACTGCCCCATGATTCTAGTGGCACTCCTTTCCGAAAACATGCAAAAATATAGACAATATGGACAAACAGTACAGATCGAAGGCTTAATCAGTGCCTTTAGATGAAGAGCTGCAGAAAACAGGCTACACACCCCCAACTTCTTAGCAATGTATGCTACAGCTTTTCCTTTATGGAAGTCATTAGGTTCCCTCTTAGCATTGGGTAAAAATCAGAAATAATGCCTCATAGGTGCTTTTGCTTTTCACTTTGACACCAAATTCTCTGCCATTGTCTTTTCTTTCAACTTAATATTATTATGACTCCTGCTTTTCTGTGCTGCTACTTTGTTGCTGCTGTATGTAGACACTTTCAGTTTATGATTGTAGCATATTGATTTAAAAAAGCAAAAGGAGGGTTAGGGGTGGTACAAATACCAACCGAGGCAAGCTTAGTTTCAGATGAGACACTGATGAGTCAAAACTTATCTGTGACATTTCTGTGTGTGTGTGTGTGTGTGTCATCCATCACACAGCTCCCAACATGGAAGACTGAGTTATGCCACGTGGCAGACTGCAGGTACACTCCAGCATATTAACCTGTCTGATCCGCTATAATCCAAAAGTCATTTTACAACAAACATAAAACTCTATATTCCTCATGAGTTACACCCAAATAGCAGCAAACAGACCATTCACAGCCTCAAGGAAAGATTTAGCTTCCTGTGCCTCTATCAGGGAGAATAAATCTTAAATCCTTACAGTTACTAAGCAGACGATTCAGTTGATTCCAGATGTTTCACTGTTGGGCATTCAGCTACACAATTGTTGTGCTGCTGAAGTGTATTCTGGCATGCATGACCCTTGGCACAAAATGTACTGAATGTTTGGAGTTGCAAAACAGATCCTTAAAAAGAAAACTGGAAAAGAAATTGTGAGATAAAGTCCTTTAATATTTAACATTTCAGCATGAACAGCTGAATTGAAAAGAAGTGTCTGATGTTGCAGACAGAGCTCTGGCATTTAAAATCTTCAGAGAAGATTCAGGGTCCAGCCTGCCCTTCAGAGATGAGAAGCGAGCATAATGTAGATGAAAGAGGGGAGCAGTGTATGCACACATGTCTGACTGTATACATGTAGATGTGTTTGTGTGTGAGGTGCAGTGACGGAGAGGAAACCACTTTTGAATGCTTGCTTCCACATTCATGAGGTCGAGTGCAGGTGGAAGGCTGATCAATATTGGATGTGATGCTGCTGTGTTTCCTATCTGTGGGAGGCAAAGTTCATCCTGCCATTAACTCCGAAAAATTAAACTCTGTGTTTGTGAAAGAGAGATGGAGAGTATAAAATCTGTGCGTGTGTTTGTGTGCAGACAGGGATCATCTTCTGTGGTTACCAGTAATAGTAGTTCAGTAGTTCCACTGAAAAGATGAAAGATACCCCCTCTCTCAAATTCCAGATTCAAATAGCCTCATTGGCATGAACAAAAACATGTTATTTCCATATAACATTAATTAACTCATTCATTATATAGGCTATATGTTAGATTAACAGGTCAATGTATCTCTCTCTGTATATATCTAAAAATATCTACTCTCCCCATGTATCTATCTGTGTGTGTGTGTGTGTGTGTGTGTGTGTGTGTGTGTGTGCAAGCAAGTATATATCTAGCATTATATCTATATCTATATCTATATCTTGTAGAGAGTTATGAAATGCACTGACATATCTACTATGGTGCGGACTCTGTTTACTCCAAGTATCTATATGTTGCATTTTAATCTGGTCAGGGTATGAAAATCTTAGAGTTTACACATATTTTTTGTAAGGAATATTCTAATATCTTCATATGCACTACACAGCAGGAAATGTTACTCTGTGTCCACCTCTCTGTGGACAGAGCTGACACAGCCTGTCCCCTGTAGGCCGTCAGGACTGCCTGTGTCCATTGGTGTCTATGGCCAGGCTGTGATCTCTGAGTCTGTACAAAGTCAGTGTCTTTCTCAGTTTCTGATCTGTCATGACCCTACTCATGGTGGTCTCTCTCTCTGTCTCTCTGACACACACACACACACACACACACACTCACTTACAGTAGGCTACCTGCCCAGGACACTCTGTGTAGTCACCTCCCATTGTGTATGAGCCTCACATTATCATCTCAAGGTGGCACACACACATACACACAAACACAAACACACACACACACACACACACACACACACACACACACACACACACACACATACACACAAACACAAACACACACACACGCAAAGAAGCCTCACATACAGCTCGTGCAATGCATGAAGACACATACACACAATGAGGAGAATGACGTAATAGCACATCAGCTCACATCTGGAGTCGGCACAAGTCAAGGTCATCCATTGATTGAATTAGACTCACACAGCAGGGCCCGCTGCGAAGCCACCGTCGAGGTACAGAAAAGCTAAATCTGTATTCCGATTTCACTCGAGGTCGCAGCTCGCTGTCCGCACTTCACGTGTGGAAACATGAACACAGTCACACGTGCTTGTCGGCAAACTGCAGCTCGGCATCAGACATGCAGCAAAGCACAGCATGGTGATTGCCATTACTTTGTCTGCGTGGTGCTAGAACAGCTGGATGCGGGCTTAGCATTAAAAAAATCCATACAGTGAACCTCGTTAACAGCTTTTAACGAGTTGGGCACGTGCCAAACAGTCTGAGTCCCCCGCTGGTTTTTTTCTAGGCTGAATAAATTAACAGTGCTGCCCTCTGTGACCGCTCCAATAACAGATCGTGATAGGTGATCACTGCAAACGACCGAATCGATCGCTGTGATTGATTAATTGATGGCTGGATCATTTGCCCGCCAGGGTGTGAAGGCAGCAGCCTCGTGCGCGCGGGTCGATGCGGCCAGACAGAAAGTCGTTTTTGCTTAAATTGTCATCAAAAAGAAGAAGGCAGGATGTTTTTTTTTTTTTTTACAGCAAATGATTGTCTTTTTTAGGTGATACCAAAGTGAGAAAATATCTGAGGGTGACTGTGAGTCATAGCAGCCTCGCTTTGCCTCTGCATGACTTTCATTACACAATGATGCTTCATTCACAACATCAGTAAAAGCTCCGACGCTCCAGGGGCGAACATCTTTATCCAAGCTAATTTAGTCCAAATAAAACACAGACTCGTTGAATTAAAGGACAACCTTCCCATATTTGGCTTACTACAGGTGTTATTTTAAGATAATAAAGGTTAATTCCAGCACACATTTGCTCAGATGCACGCCCCGGGCTAGACGGGACAGTCGGCAGACGTGCGAAAAGCGCAAAGAGCCTCTCTGCGCATTACAAAGATGGGCTACCGGGATAGCGCAGCGGTAATTCAACTGTCACACATTGGTAACTTCGCACCTGAAGGCTAATATACCCGTCAAGTCTCCCCTGAGCTGCTGTGTAGCCTAATGGGGTTAGAAAAAGGTGGAGAGCTCCAGGTGTCACTCACCTAACTTTTGCTGCCACAGAAGATATCGCATCGTTTCTTAAATTCTTCCTTTTGGACACGGCAGTTCCCATGCTGACATGGAAACGACGCAGGCAGGAAAACAGTTCATTCCAAAGAGTCGGAGGATGGAGGGGATGCGACAGTGAAAACAGTGTAAAACCCGCAAAAAAGGAGAAAAGTTGAAGGGAAATCCGGGTGTAGATATGTCACGTACGCGTCTGCAGAGCAAAAGGTGCAAAAAAAGAGGAATGTCAGCCTCTCTCCCTCTCCCTCTGTTCCTCCGGATATAAGCACGTACGTGGGGTAGCTGCACAGCTGTCAGTGTGTGGCTGAAAATACACAGACCTCTCTCTCTCTTTCTCTCTCTCTCGCTCTCTCTCTCTCATTGATCTGAAAATGCAATGGGAGGATAGTTGGGGTGGTGATATCACCATCATCATCATCACACCGGGGAGGAGGGGGCGTGTGCTTGGGACACTGGTGCCATCAATGCAGGAACCTCTGCCTTTCATCTCATCCATTTCTGGACCATCTGTGTGCCTTTATATAGTTATTGCCTTGTGTTACATAAATGGTCATTTTTGGTATAAAGAAAAGGGTCCCCCTCTTTCTCTTTCTCTCTCTCTAGCACACACACATACACACGTGTCAAAATGTTCCTCATCCGTAGCCAAGGACATTGGGAGCAGTAAGGTTGAGGCGCTGCAGTGCTCTCTGAGCATCAAATCACAGACTGTGATGTGTTTTCGGCTGTTGAATGTTGTTTTTTTTTCAAGCCTTTGTGTCAGTATTCATCATCAGTATTCAGAAGAGTGCAGGAGACTGACAGATCATAAAGGGCAGCTCCTCGTATCTGTAGAGCAGAATTACCTTCCAGCTACCTATTAGCACTCCTGTTAGAGACGTGGATCCACAATGCTCCCATTTTGTATTTGGTTTCTTATGCAATTGTGGTGGCAATAGTTGCACTGACTTTCTAAACAGCTGATGAATTATGACCTGACTTTGTTGAAAAATACTTAAAGGCGCAGTGTGTATAATTTAGGGTGCTATATCTTGAAAATAAAAATCAGGTCATCACCATTATTACCAGCTGTGGCAATGTTATGACAGCTGGTATTGTTTTCACTTTGTGTTTCTGTGGCAGAATGTGGGCCTGGAGACACCTGTCATAGAAGGAATGTCCACAGAAGCTGTTTAGAGTGTTTTGCCAGGTGTTTATAGGTGTCTGTTTGTCTGTCTTACTGTGGACGGATTTTGTCAGCGCAGTAGTGTCATGGCCGGGCAGCATGCAGTTTGGAAACATTACAGATGTGTAGTTGGAATCAAAATAAAGGCCGAGTTTGCAGATGGGTGTGGTCCAAGCACGGGGCCTGAAAGCAGGAGTGTGTAAAACAGAGAATTGGCCATTGGTTCCTTTACACCTGTGGGTGTGAAAACTTTATAGGTTTGCGGGTTGAGATCACAGTGAAGGTTAAATTTGAATATGGGTGTGGTCTGAGCAAGGGCATCGGGAGTAGGGGGTAAGAAGAAGGGACGTCACGGATACTTGTGTTGCTGATGTGATGTAATGGCAACGCAGTAACTCTATTTCTTACTTAAATTAATTGTTGCATCCATAAACCTGGCATTTATGTACAGCTTCACACCTTAACATAGACTTTTATGTAAATGCAGTATAAAACAATACATTAAACACTTAAACAAAAACATGAAATATCAAGTAAATTGAATAGAATTATAAGGGTGAAAAGGCATTAACTTCCAAAGATTGTCTGCTTGACACCACATGTTTTGGAGGAAACAGGCCAATGTAAGGAGTTTTTTTGTGGGAGTGTCCTCAAGTCCTAGTGGAAGTCCACAAAGGGAGTTGGGTGTGGCAGACTTTAGAGATAGAGATCTGGAGAAATTTGTCATTGGCTTCGCTCAGACACAGCAAAGATACATACAAACACTTAAATCAATACTACCTTAAAAATGCATAATATACAAAATAGAATATTGTAAACAGGCAGGTAGGAGCAATGAATTATATAAATATGAATAAATAATGAAAGAGAGCAAAAATAGTTGCAAAAATAGTAGTTTTCCCTAAAACAGTTAATCTGTGTTAATAGCCTGAATGGCATATGGATTAAAAGACACCTTCGAAATGTTCCGACTAGTTTTTGGGAGCCTAAATCAATGGCCAGACAAGAGCAGCTCAAGCGCTGAGTGTAATGGATGTGAGGCATCCGCAATTATTAAACTTAAGTGCTTTAGGATCTAGTTTGTAGAAATATAGTGCCAAAATCCAACATATCATATACACCTTCTTTATCTCCTGCTGAATTAACAGTTTGGATGTTGCGCACACTTCTATTTTGTGTCACGTAGAACAGAATATAAAAGAAAAATGTGAAAATCGAGGCCTAAACACTTGTGTCGTCAGCGATAACACTGCCAGAAAACCATTTTGAGTATACGGCATATTTAAACTAGAATATATTAATCATATATCATTTCTTAAAAGCCAATACTTTATACAAACATTTTGTTTCTATAGTGCTGTGCTATAGAGCTTGATTTTCTTCCCTTTTATTTAAATAGATAAATCTTGGCAAAAGTCCCAGCAGTAGGGAAAATGTGTTAACTCACATCGATCAGAGTTAATTAATTACCAGTAAGTGATAGAAGTTAGTAAATCTTGGTCACTGTGGTGTATGCAGACACACACACGCACATATGGGCACATGCACACATCATATTTATGGACAGAAGCACAGGTAACAGACGAATTGCCCAGTAACAGTCGATTAGCCTTCAAACATCAAATCAGTCAATCTCTCCGTCCACAGGTCATTTCACCAGCAGCTCAAATGTGCAGGATGTCCTTGAGCTTTATATCTTTTAAAATGCGCTGCTCCTGCACCCAGTCAAACCCACCGAACACACACACACACACACACATACTAAGACAAAGGAATGAAAATCAATAAATAAAGCAAAGCACCGTTGGGCTGGTGTGAGCTGCTGTAGGCCATTAAGCAGTAAATAATTCCAGGCAGCTCTGACAAGACTGAGGGAACGTGTGTGGATAGACTGTAGATGAGTATGAGAGGAGGAAGGATGAATGAACGGAGGGCGGATGGGATGGTGGAGCTCCTTACACAAGCCAGAAAAAAAGTAAGAGGAGAGAGATGATGGAAAGAGTAGGGATGAATGGAGGCATGAATGGACAGCAGGGATCCAAAACAGAAAAGAGAGCAGAACTGGGACAGTATGCAGAGGAAGGGCAGGGGAAAAAAAACAGACACACAAGGATGAATGAAAGGAGCAATTCATGTTTTTCATTCTAGAAAAGGAGTGCGGCTGTGTGGCTGCCTCCAGCCAGCATGGTGGGATACCGCTGTGCTACAATATGCTGCAAAGGGGTGAGGAAAGGAGCCACAAAGTAGATGAAACGAGTGTAAAGGGGAGGACAAGAATGGAACATGCAGCCATAAATCCATATCAGCCCCACATATTAGTGTCTCCTCTGACCCTGAAAAGAACTCACCGTCTGATTGATGGCAAAGGAGATCAATATGAGTCCACAATGGTTACAACAGCAGCCAGCCGGGTGGCCAAAAGTCACTCTGAGAGGCTGAGTTTACACCCTCAATCTGATTTTTCCTCAGATACTGATTTAGTTAAGGAATGAAAAATCATTCTGTATTAATGACAATAAAACCAAATTGACAGAAAGTATATCATTTGATATGTAAATTGGGATTTAATTTAATGTAAAGTTGTGCCACTGATAAAAATAAACCAAATTGGCCAAATTGGCCAATTACATATAGAAGCGCACATTCCTGATGGATAAATTTGTCAGGAATCAGATAGGAGAGCTACACTAGTTTGCAGCATTTTGATTTAACAGAGATCTTTGTCAGATCACTCAGTTAAAATTACTGTGAGCTTTGAATACAGTGTGCTGTCTTATTCGTCTCAGTTTGATTTTTCGATCCAGCAACAGTAAAAGTAAAAAGTAAAAGTTATCAAACTTAATACATCAATCAAACATATTTTGCACTATTTTACAACATTGATCCTAAGCAGATAATGCTCTATCCATTTTATGTGCACAAGTGTGGAAAAATTAATCTCCTCTAAGTGTTTCTCTACTTAACACTGAAATGTGTACCATCTGTGCATCATATTCTACTAAAAGAAAAAAAAAAAGAAAGAAAAACATGGACCAATTAGAGACTGTACATTATTTAATTCATTAACACTTAATTTTCTTTTTTCCCCCCTTTATATGTGGAATATAACGTGACAGATGGTACACATGTCACTGTTAATTATAAAGAGACACACCCACAGGAGATTAATTGTCCCACACCTGTGCACACAAAATGGGCGGAGCACTATCTATTTTAGATCAATGTTGTAAATCAGGGGGGACTAAAACATTAGTATACGTAATAAATTGTGAAGCTGAGCAAGGGCAGTGTGCTTAGTCTTTTTTTTAATTTATTAAGACTCAAGTGACACTCTACAGCGTGCCTGCAGGTTAAGGCCAAAAAAACAAACAAAAAACAATTGGTTAGGGTTAGGAAAACATCTTTTGTCTGGTTCAAATACATGGTTTTATCACCACGAACACCGTTGGAAATGTGCTCATGAATTGTTTTAAAAACACCCAGTTTGGTCATCACAAACTCTGAAAATCTCTCAGTCTCATCTGAGACAATGAGTGCAAATCAGCTTATAAAAATACCATCAGAGGAAAACCTTGGGTGACAGGGCTAAAGATGAAGTGAGATGTTTTAATGATGAATTGTGAGTTTACCTCTTGGGCGGTCCAGATATCAAATTTGTGCACATGAAGGTAAAGTAAAACAAGTGCCCTATTTTTTGGAAATGTTGAGGAAATTTTAGGATAAAG